>NW_026611748.1:0-212629 GCF_023638135.1 Falco biarmicus
ACCCTAACCCTAACCCTAACCCTAACCCTAACCCTAACCCTAACCCTAACCCTAACCCTAACCCTAACCCTAACCCTAACCCTAACCCTAACCCTAACCCTAACCCTAACCCTAACCCTAACCCTAACCCTAACCCTAACCCTAACCCTAACCCTAACCCTAACCCTAACCCTAACCCTAACCCTAACCCTAACCCTAACCCTAACCCTAACCCTAACCCTAACCCTAACCCTAACCCTAACCCTAACCCTAACCCTAACCCTAACCCTAACCCTAACCCTAACCCTAACCCTAACCCTAACCCTAACCCTAACCCTAACCCTAACCCTAACCCTAACCCTAACCCTAACCCTAACCCTAACCCTAACCCTAACCCTAACCCTAACCCTAACCCTAACCCTAACCCTAACCCTAACCCTAACCCTAACCCTAACCCTAACCCTAACCCTAACCCTAACCCTAACCCTAACCCTAACCCTAACCCTAACCCTAACCCTAACCCTAACCCTAACCCTAACCCTAACCCTAACCCTAACCCTAACCCTAACCCTAACCCTAACCCTAACCCTAACCCTAACCCTAACCCTAACCCTAACCCTAACCCTAACCCTAACCCTAACCCTAACCCTAACCCTAACCCTAACCCTAACCCTAACCCTAACCCTAACCCTAACCCTAACCCTAACCCTAACCCTAACCCTAACCCTAACCCTAACCCTAACCCTAACCCTAACCCTAACCCTAACCCTAACCCTAACCCTAACCCTAACCCTAACCCTAACCCTAACCCTAACCCTAACCCTAACCCTAACCCTAACCCTAACCCTAACCCTAACCCTAACCCTAACCCTAACCCTAACCCTAACCCTAACCCTAACCCTAACCCTAACCCTAACCCTAACCCTAACCCTAACCCTAACCCTAACCCTAACCCTAACCCTAACCCTAACCCTAACCCTAACCCTAACCCTAACCCTAACCCTAACCCTAACCCTAACCCTAACCCTAACCCTAACCCTAACCCTAACCCTAACCCTAACCCTAACCCTAACCCTAACCCTAACCCTAACCCTAACCCTAACCCTAACCCTAACCCTAACCCTAACCCTAACCCTAACCCTAACCCTAACCCTAACCCTAACCCTAACCCTAACCCTAACCCTAACCCTAACCCTAACCCTAACCCTAACCCTAACCCTAACCCTAACCCTAACCCTAACCCTAACCCTAACCCTAACCCTAACCCTAACCCTAACCCTAACCCTAACCCTAACCCTAACCCTAACCCTAACCCTAACCCTAACCCTAACCCTAACCCTAACCCTAACCCTAACCCTAACCCTAACCCTAACCCTAACCCTAACCCTAACCCTAACCCTAACCCTAACCCTAACCCTAACCCTAACCCTAACCCTAACCCTAACCCTAACCCTAACCCTAACCCTAACCCTAACCCTAACCCTAACCCTAACCCTAACCCTAACCCTAACCCTAACCCTAACCCTAACCCTAACCCTAACCCTAACCCTAACCCTAACCCTAACCCTAACCCTAACCCTAACCCTAACCCTAACCCTAACCCTAACCCTAACCCTAACCCTAACCCTAACCCTAACCCTAACCCTAACCCTAACCCTAACCCTAACCCTAACCCTAACCCTAACCCTAACCCTAACCCTAACCCTAACCCTAACCCTAACCCTAACCCTAACCCTAACCCTAACCCTAACCCTAACCCTAACCCTAACCCTAACCCTAACCCTAACCCTAACCCTAACCCTAACCCTAACCCTAACCCTAACCCTAACCCTAACCCTAACCCTAACCCTAACCCTAACCCTAACCCTAACCCTAACCCTAACCCTAACCCTAACCCTAACCCTAACCCTAACCCTAACCCTAACCCTAACCCTAACCCTAACCCTAACCCTAACCCTAACCCTAACCCTAACCCTAACCCTAACCCTAACCCTAACCCTAACCCTAACCCTAACCCTAACCCTAACCCTAACCCTAACCCTAACCCTAACCCTAACCCTAACCCTAACCCTAACCCTAACCCTAACCCTAACCCTAACCCTAACCCTAACCCTAACCCTAACCCTAACCCTAACCCTAACCCTAACCCTAACCCTAACCCTAACCCTAACCCTAACCCTAACCCTAACCCTAACCCTAACCCTAACCCTAACCCTAACCCTAACCCTAACCCTAACCCTAACCCTAACCCTAACCCTAACCCTAACCCTAACCCTAACCCTAACCCTAACCCTAACCCTAACCCTAACCCTAACCCTAACCCTAACCCTAACCCTAACCCTAACCCTAACCCTAACCCTAACCCTAACCCTAACCCTAACCCTAACCCTAACCCTAACCCTAACCCTAACCCTAACCCTAACCCTAACCCTAACCCTAACCCTAACCCTAACCCTAACCCTAACCCTAACCCTAACCCTAACCCTAACCCTAACCCTAACCCTAACCCTAACCCTAACCCTAACCCTAACCCTAACCCTAACCCTAACCCTAACCCTAACCCTAACCCTAACCCTAACCCTAACCCTAACCCTAACCCTAACCCTAACCCTAACCCTAACCCTAACCCTAACCCTAACCCTAACCCTAACCCTAACCCTAACCCTAACCCTAACCCTAACCCTAACCCTAACCCTAACCCTAACCCTAACCCTAACCCTAACCCTAACCCTAACCCTAACCCTAACCCTAACCCTAACCCTAACCCTAACCCTAACCCTAACCCTAACCCTAACCCTAACCCTAACCCTAACCCTAACCCTAACCCTAACCCTAACCCTAACCCTAACCCTAACCCTAACCCTAACCCTAACCCTAACCCTAACCCTAACCCTAACCCTAACCCTAACCCTAACCCTAACCCTAACCCTAACCCTAACCCTAACCCTAACCCTAACCCTAACCCTAACCCTAACCCTAACCCTAACCCTAACCCTAACCCTAACCCTAACCCTAACCCTAACCCTAACCCTAACCCTAACCCTAACCCTAACCCTAACCCTAACCCTAACCCTAACCCTAACCCTAACCCTAACCCTAACCCTAACCCTAACCCTAACCCTAACCCTAACCCTAACCCTAACCCTAACCCTAACCCTAACCCTAACCCTAACCCTAACCCTAACCCTAACCCTAACCCTAACCCTAACCCTAACCCTAACCCTAACCCTAACCCTAACCCTAACCCTAACCCTAACCCTAACCCTAACCCTAACCCTAACCCTAACCCTAACCCTAACCCTAACCCTAACCCTAACCCTAACCCTAACCCTAACCCTAACCCTAACCCTAACCCTAACCCTAACCCTAACCCTAACCCTAACCCTAACCCTAACCCTAACCCTAACCCTAACCCTAACCCTAACCCTAACCCTAACCCTAACCCTAACCCTAACCCTAACCCTGAACCCTAACCCTAACCCTAACCCTAACCCTAACCCTAACCCTAACCCTAACCCTAACCCTAACCCTAACCCTAACCCTAACCCTAACCCTAACCCTAACCCTAACCCTAACCCTAACCCTAACCCTAACCCTAACCCTAACCCTAACCCTAACCCTAACCCTAACCCTAACCCTAACCCTAACCCTAACCCTAACCCTAACCCTAACCCTAACCCTAACCCTAACCCTAACCCTAACCCTAACCCTAACCCTAACCCTAACCCTAACCCTAACCCTAACCCTAACCCTAACCCTAACCCTAACCCTAACCCTAACCCTAACCCTAACCCTAACCCTAACCCTAACCCTAACCCTAACCCTAACCCTAACCCTAACCCTAACCCTAACCCTAACCCTAACCCTAACCCTAACCCTAACCCTAACCCTAACCCTAACCCTAACCCTAACCCTAACCCTAACCCTAACCCTAACCCTAACCCTAACCCTAACCCTAACCCTAACCCTAACCCTAACCCTAACCCTAACCCTAACCCTAACCCTAACCCTAACCCTAACCCTAACCCTAACCCTAACCCTAACCCTAACCCTAACCCTAACCCTAACCCTAACCCTAACCCTAACCCTAACCCTAACCCTAACCCTAACCCTAACCCTAACCCTAACCCTAACCCTAACCCTAACCCTAACCCTAACCCTAACCCTAACCCTAACCCTAACCCTAACCCTAACCCTAACCCTAACCCTAACCCTAACCCTAACCCTAACCCTAACCCTAACCCTAACCCTAACCCTAACCCTAACCCTAACCCTAACCCTAACCCTAACCCTAACCCTAACCCTAACCCTAACCCTAACCCTAACCCTAACCCTAACCCTAACCCTAACCCTAACCCTAACCCTAACCCTAACCCTAACCCTAACCCTAACCCTAACCCTAACCCTAACCCTAACCCTAACCCTAACCCTAACCCTAACCCTAACCCTAACCCTAACCCTAACCCTAACCCTAACCCTAACCCTAACCCTAACCCTAACCCTAACCCTAACCCTAACCCTAACCCTAACCCTAACCCTAACCCTAACCCTAACCCTAACCCTAACCCTAACCCTAACCCTAACCCTAACCCTAACCCTAACCCTAACCCTAACCCTAACCCTAACCCTAACCCTAACCCTAACCCTAACCCTAACCCTAACCCTAACCCTAACCCTAACCCTAACCCTAACCCTAACCCTAACCCTAACCCTAACCCTAACCCTAACCCTAACCCTAACCCTAACCCTAACCCTAACCCTAACCCTAACCCTAACCCTAACCCTAACCCTAACCCTAACCCTAACCCTAACCCTAACCCTAACCCTAACCCTAACCCTAACCCTAACCCTAACCCTAACCCTAACCCTAACCCTAACCCTAACCCTAACCCTAACCCTAACCCTAACCCTAACCCTAACCCTAACCCTAACCCTAACCCTAACCCTAACCCTAACCCTAACCCTAACCCTAACCCTAACCCTAACCCTAACCCTAACCCTAACCCTAACCCTAACCCTAACCCTAACCCTAACCCTAACCCTAACCCTAACCCTAACCCTAACCCTAACCCTAACCCTAACCCTAACCCTAACCCTAACCCTAACCCTAACCCTAACCCTAACCCTAACCCTAACCCTAACCCTAACCCTAACCCTAACCCTAACCCTAACCCTAACCCTAACCCTAACCCTAACCCTAACCCTAACCCTAACCCTAACCCTAACCCTAACCCTAACCCTAACCCTAACCCTAACCCTAACCCTAACCCTAACCCTAACCCTAACCCTAACCCTAACCCTAACCCTAACCCTAACCCTAACCCTAACCCTAACCCTAACCCTAACCCTAACCCTAACCCTAACCCTAACCCTAACCCTAACCCTAACCCTAACCCTAACCCTAACCCTAACCCTAACCCTAACCCTAACCCTAACCCTAACCCTAACCCTAACCCTAACCCTAACCCTAACCCTAACCCTAACCCTAACCCTAACCCTAACCCTAACCCTAACCCTAACCCTAACCCTAACCCTAACCCTAACCCTAACCCTAACCCTAACCCTAACCCTAACCCTAACCCTAACCCTAACCCTAACCCTAACCCTAACCCTAACCCTAACCCTAACCCTAACCCTAACCCTAACCCTAACCCTAACCCTAACCCTAACCCTAACCCTAACCCTAACCCTAACCCTAACCCTAACCCTAACCCTAACCCTAACCCTAACCCTAACCCTAACCCTAACCCTAACCCTAACCCTAACCCTAACCCTAACCCTAACCCTAACCCTAACCCTAACCCTAACCCTAACCCTAACCCTAACCCTAACCCTAACCCTAACCCTAACCCTAACCCTAACCCTAACCCTAACCCTAACCCTAACCCTAACCCTAACCCTAACCCTAACCCTAACCCTAACCCTAACCCTAACCCTAACCCTAACCCTAACCCTAACCCTAACCCTAACCCTAACCCTAACCCTAACCCTAACCCTAACCCTAACCCTAACCCTAACCCTAACCCTAACCCTAACCCTAACCCTAACCCTAACCCTAACCCTAACCCTAACCCTAACCCTAACCCTAACCCTAACCCTAACCCTAACCCTAACCCTAACCCTAACCCTAACCCTAACCCTAACCCTAACCCTAACCCTAACCCTAACCCTAACCCTAACCCTAACCCTAACCCTAACCCTAACCCTAACCCTAACCCTAACCCTAACCCTAACCCTAACCCTAACCCTAACCCTAACCCTAACCCTAACCCTAACCCTAACCCTAACCCTAACCCTAACCCTAACCCTAACCCTAACCCTAACCCTAACCCTAACCCTAACCCTAACCCTAACCCTAACCCTAACCCTAACCCTAACCCTAACCCTAACCCTAACCCTAACCCTAACCCTAACCCTAACCCTAACCCTAACCCTAACCCTAACCCTAACCCTAACCCTAACCCTAACCCTAACCCTAACCCTAACCCTAACCCTAACCCTAACCCTAACCCTAACCCTAACCCTAACCCTAACCCTAACCCTAACCCTAACCCTAACCCTAACCCTAACCCTAACCCTAACCCTAACCCTAACCCTAACCCTAACCCTAACCCTAACCCTAACCCTAACCCTAACCCTAACCCTAACCCTAACCCTAACCCTAACCCTAACCCTAACCCTAACCCTAACCCTAACCCTAACCCTAACCCTAACCCTAACCCTAACCCTAACCCTAACCCTAACCCTAACCCTAACCCTAACCCTAACCCTAACCCTAACCCTAACCCTAACCCTAACCCTAACCCTAACCCTAACCCTAACCCTAACCCTAACCCTAACCCTAACCCTAACCCTAACCCTAACCCTAACCCTAACCCTAACCCTAACCCTAACCCTAACCCTAACCCTAACCCTAACCCTAACCCTAACCCTAACCCTAACCCTAACCCTAACCCTAACCCTAACCCTAACCCTAACCCTAACCCTAACCCTAACCCTAACCCTAACCCTAACCCTAACCCTAACCCTAACCCTAACCCTAACCCTAACCCTAACCCTAACCCTAACCCTAACCCTAACCCTAACCCTAACCCTAACCCTAACCCTAACCCTAACCCTAACCCTAACCCTAACCCTAACCCTAACCCTAACCCTAACCCTAACCCTAACCCTAACCCTAACCCTAACCCTAACCCTAACCCTAACCCTAACCCTAACCCTAACCCTAACCCTAACCCTAACCCTAACCCTAACCCTAACCCTAACCCTAACCCTAACCCTAACCCTAACCCTAACCCTAACCCTAACCCTAACCCTAACCCTAACCCTAACCCTAACCCTAACCCTAACCCTAACCCTAACCCTAACCCTAACCCTAACCCTAACCCTAACCCTAACCCTAACCCTAACCCTAACCCTAACCCTAACCCTAACCCTAACCCTAACCCTAACCCTAACCCTAACCCTAACCCTAACCCTAACCCTAACCCTAACCCTAACCCTAACCCTAACCCTAACCCTAACCCTAACCCTAACCCTAACCCTAACCCTAACCCTAACCCTAACCCTAACCCTAACCCTAACCCTAACCCTAACCCTAACCCTAACCCTAACCCTAACCCTAACCCTAACCCTAACCCTAACCCTAACCCTAACCCTAACCCTAACCCTAACCCTAACCCTAACCCTAACCCTAACCCTAACCCTAACCCTAACCCTAACCCTAACCCTAACCCTAACCCTAACCCTAACCCTAACCCTAACCCTAACCCTAACCCTAACCCTAACCCTAACCCTAACCCTAACCCTAACCCTAACCCTAACCCTAACCCTAACCCTAACCCTAACCCTAACCCTAACCCTAACCCTAACCCTAACCCTAACCCTAACCCTAACCCTAACCCTAACCCTAACCCTAACCCTAACCCTAACCCTAACCCTAACCCTAACCCTAACCCTAACCCTAACCCTAACCCTAACCCTAACCCTAACCCTAACCCTAACCCTAACCCTAACCCTAACCCTAACCCTAACCCTAACCCTAACCCTAACCCTAACCCTAACCCTAACCCTAACCCTAACCCTAACCCTAACCCTAACCCTAACCCTAACCCTAACCCTAACCCTAACCCTAACCCTAACCCTAACCCTAACCCTAACCCTAACCCTAACCCTAACCCTAACCCTAACCCTAACCCTAACCCTAACCCTAACCCTAACCCTAACCCTAACCCTAACCCTAACCCTAACCCTAACCCTAACCCTAACCCTAACCCTAACCCTAACCCTAACCCTAACCCTAACCCTAACCCTAACCCTAACCCTAACCCTAACCCTAACCCTAACCCTAACCCTAACCCTAACCCTAACCCTAACCCTAACCCTAACCCTAACCCTAACCCTAACCCTAACCCTAACCCTAACCCTAACCCTAACCCTAACCCTAACCCTAACCCTAACCCTAACCCTAACCCTAACCCTAACCCTAACCCTAACCCTAACCCTAACCCTAACCCTAACCCTAACCCTAACCCTAACCCTAACCCTAACCCTAACCCTAACCCTAACCCTAACCCTAACCCTAACCCTAACCCTAACCCTAACCCTAACCCTAACCCTAACCCTAACCCTAACCCTAACCCTAACCCTAACCCTAACCCTAACCCTAACCCTAACCCTAACCCTAACCCTAACCCTAACCCTAACCCTAACCCTAACCCTAACCCTAACCCTAACCCTAACCCTAACCCTAACCCTAACCCTAACCCTAACCCTAACCCTAACCCTAACCCTAACCCTAACCCTAACCCTAACCCTAACCCTAACCCTAACCCTAACCCTAACCCTAACCCTAACCCTAACCCTAACCCTAACCCTAACCCTAACCCTAACCCTAACCCTAACCCTAACCCTAACCCTAACCCTAACCCTAACCCTAACCCTAACCCTAACCCTAACCCTAACCCTAACCCTAACCCTAACCCTAACCCTAACCCTAACCCTAACCCTAACCCTAACCCTAACCCTAACCCTAACCCTAACCCTAACCCTAACCCTAACCCTAACCCTAACCCTAACCCTAACCCTAACCCTAACCCTAACCCTAACCCTAACCCTAACCCTAACCCTAACCCTAACCCTAACCCTAACCCTAACCCTAACCCTAACCCTAACCCTAACCCTAACCCTAACCCTAACCCTAACCCTAACCCTAACCCTAACCCTAACCCTAACCCTAACCCTAACCCTAACCCTAACCCTAACCCTAACCCTAACCCTAACCCTAACCCTAACCCTAACCCTAACCCTAACCCTAACCCTAACCCTAACCCTAACCCTAACCCTAACCCTAACCCTAACCCTAACCCTAACCCTAACCCTAACCCTAACCCTAACCCTAACCCTAACCCTAACCCTAACCCTAACCCTAACCCTAACCCTAACCCTAACCCTAACCCTAACCCTAACCCTAACCCTAACCCTAACCCTAACCCTAACCCTAACCCTAACCCTAACCCTAACCCTAACCCTAACCCTAACCCTAACCCTAACCCTAACCCTAACCCTAACCCTAACCCTAACCCTAACCCTAACCCTAACCCTAACCCTAACCCTAACCCTAACCCTAACCCTAACCCTAACCCTAACCCTAACCCTAACCCTAACCCTAACCCTAACCCTAACCCTAACCCTAACCTAACCCTAACCCTAACCCTAACCCTAACCCTAACCCTAACCC
Organism: Falco biarmicus; assembly: GCF_023638135.1. Lineage (NCBI taxonomy): Eukaryota > Metazoa > Chordata > Aves > Falconiformes > Falconidae > Falco > Falco biarmicus. Next base: position 9,719 of record NW_026611748.1, read on the forward strand.
TAACCCTAACCCTAACCCTAACCCTAACCCTAACCCTAACCCTAACCCTAACCCTAACCCTAACCCTAACCCTAACCCTAACCCTAACCCTAACCCTAACCCTAACCCTAACCCTAACCCTAACCCTAACCCTAACCCTAACCCTAACCCTAACCCTAACCCTAACCCTAACCCTAACCCTAACCCTAACCCTAACCCTAACCCTAACCCTAACCCTAACCCTAACCCTAACCCTAACCCTAACCCTAACCCTAACCCTAACCTAACCCTAACCCTAACCCTAACCCTAACCCTAACCCTAACCCTAACCCTAACCCTAACCCTAACCCTAACCCTAACCCTAACCCTAACCCTAACCCTAACCCTAACCCTAACCCTAACCCTAACCCTAACCCTAACCCTAACCCTAACCCTAACCTAACCCTAACCCTAACCCTAACCCTAACCCTAACCCTAACCCTAACCCTAACCCTAACCCTAACCCTAACCCTAACCCTAACCCTAACCCTAACCCTAACCCTAACCCTAACCCTAACCCTAACCCTAACCCTAACCCTAACCCTAACCCTAACCCTAACCCTAACCCTAACCCTAACCCTAACCCTAACCCTAACCCTACCCTAACCCCTAACCCCCTAACCCTAACCCTAACCCTAACCCTAACCCTAACCCTAACCCTAACCCTAACCCTAACCCTAACCCTAACCCTAACCCTAACCCTAACCCTAACCCTAACCCTAACCCTAACCCTAACCCTAACCCTAACCCTAACCCTAACCCTAACCCTAACCCTAACCCTAACCCTAACCCTAACCCTAACCCTAACCCTAACCCTAACCCTAACCCTAACCCTAACCCTAACCCTAACCCTAACCCCTAACCCTAACCCTAACCTAACCCTAACCCTAACCCTAACCCTAACCCTAACCCTAACCCTAACCCTAACCCTAACCCTAACCCTAACCCTAACCCCTAACCCTAACCCTAACCCTAACCCTAACCCTAACCCTAACCCTAACCCTAACCCTAACCCTAACCCTAACCCTAACCTAACCCTAACCCTAACCCTAACCCTAACCCTAACCCTCAGCCTCACCCTAACCCTAACCCTAACCCTAACCCTAACCCCTAACCCTAACCCTAAGCCTCAGCCTCACCCTAACCCTAACCCTAACCCTAACCCTAACCCTAACCCTAACCTCAGCCTCAGCCTCAGCCTCAGCCTCAGCCTCAGCCTCAGCCTCAGCCTCACCCTAACCCTAACCCTAACCCTAACCCTAACCCTAACCCTAACCCTCAGCCTCAGCCTCAGCCTCAGCCTCAGCCTCAGCCTCAGCCTCAGCCTCACCCTAACCCTAACCCTAACCCTAACCCTAACCCTAACCCTAACCCTAACCCTAACCCTAACCCTAACCCTAACCCTAACCCTAACCCTAACCCTAACCCTAACCCTAACCCTAACCCTAACCCTAACCCTAACCCTAACCCTAACCCTAACCCTAACCCTAACCCTAACCCTAACCCTAACCCTAACCCTAACCCTAACCCTAACCCTAACCCTAACCTAACCCTAACCCTAACCCTAACCCTAACCCTAACCCTAACCCTAACCCTAACCCTAACCCTAACCCCTCAGCCTCAGCCTCAGCCTCAGCCTCAGCCTCAGCCTCAGCCTCAGCCTCACCCTAACCCTAACCCTAACCCTCAGCCTCAGCCTCAGCCTCAGCCTCAGCCTCAGCCTCAGCCTCAGCCTCACCCTAACCCTAACCCTAACCCTAACCCTAACCCTAACCCTAACCCTAACCCTAACCCTAACCCTAACCCTAACCCTAACCCTAACCCTAACCTAACCCTAACCCTAACCCTAACCCTAACCCTAACCCTAACCCTAACCCTAACCCTAACCCTAACCCTAACCCTAACCCTAACCCTCAGCCTCAGCCTCAGCCTCAGCCTCAGCCTCAGCCTCTCAGCCTCACCCTAACCCTAACCCTAACCCTCAGCCTCAGCCTCAGCCTCAGCCTCAGCCTCAGCCTCAGCCTCAGCCTCACCCTAACCCTAACCCTAACCCTAACCCTAACCCTAACCCTAACCCTAACCTCGCTCAGCCTCAGCCTCAGCCTCAGCCTCAGCCTCAGCCTCACCCTAACCCTCAGCCTCAGCCTCAGCCTCAGCCTCAGCCTCACCCTAACCCTCAGCCTCAGCCTCAGCCTCAGCCTCACCCTAACCCTCAGCCTCAGCCTCAGCCTCAGCCTCAGCCTCACCCTAACCCTCAGCCTCAGCCTCAGCCTCAGCCTCACCCTAACCCTAACCCTAACCCTAACCCTAACCCTAACCCTAACCCTAACCCTCAGCCTCAGCCTCAGCCTCAGCCTCAGCCTCAGCCTCACCCTAACCCTCAGCCTCAGCCTCAGCCTCAGCCTCAGCCTCACCCTAACCCTAACCCTAACCCTAACCCTAACCCTAACCCTAACCCTCAGCCTCAGCCTCAGCCTCAGCCTCAGCCTCAGCCTCACCCTAACCCTCAGCCTCAGCCTCAGCCTCAGCCTCACCCTAACCCTAACCCTAACCCTCAGCCTCAGCCTCACCCTAACCCTAACCCTCAGCCTCAGCCTCAGCCTAACCCTAACCCTAACCCTCAGCCTCAGCCTCAGCCTCAGCCTCAGCCTCAGCCTCACCCTAACCCTCAGCCTCAGCCTCAGCCTCAGCCTCACCCTAACCCTCAGCCTCACCCTAACCCTCAGCCTCAGCCTAACCCTAACCCTCAGCCTCAGCCTAACCCTAACCCTAACCCTCAGCCTCAGCCTCAGCCTCAGCCTAACCCTAACCCTAACCCTCAGCCTCAGCCTCACCCTAACCCTAACCCTAACCCTAACCCTCAGCCTCAGCCTCAGCCTCAGCCTCAGCCTCAGCCTCAGCCTCAGCCTCAGCCTCAGTGTAACCCTAACCCTCAGCCTCAGCCTCAGCCTCAGCCTGGCCCTGGCCCTAGCCCTAACCCTAACCCTAACAACCCTAACCGTAACCCTCAACATCAGCCTCAGCCTCAGCCTCAGCCTCACCCTGGCCCTGGCACGTGGGCCCTGGCCCCGGGCCCCGTGCCCCTGGCCCCCGACCCCTGACCCCTGACCCCTGACCCCCAACCCCTGGCCCCTGAACCCGGCCCCTGGCCCCTGGCCCTGACCCCGACCCCGCCCCGACCCATGACCCATGACCCATGACCCGTGACACCGACCCCTGCCCCTGGCCCCTGACCCCAGACCCCTGACCTCTGACCCCTGACCCCTGACCCGAACCCGAACCCGAACCGGAACCCGACCCGAACCCAAAATCAAAAAACAACCATAACAACCCCAACCAACAACAACCCTTATATTGCCCCGGTATGCAGATGAAAGACACCGCAAAGGTTGTTCTACGTGCTTTCTGGGCTGAGGTGGGGAAAGGCTGAATTTTGGACTCAGCTGGTGACAAAATGTTCCAAACACACCCCATGCACAACTCCACCAGGGAAGGTGCCAGAAACGAGTTCTGTTGGTAGTTTTTACATTGCTCCGGTAGGCATCAAAAGGACACCACAAAAGTTGTTCTTCCTGCTTTCTGGGATGAGATGGGGAATCGCTGAATTTTGGACTCGGCCGGTGACAAAATGTTCCAAACACACCCCATGCACAACTCCACCACGGAAGGTGCCAGACAGGAGTTCTCCTGGTAGTTTTTACACTACCTTGGTAGGCACCTGTAAGACACCACAAAAGTTGTTCTTCCTGCTTTCTGGGCTGAGATGGGGAATCGCTGAATTTTGGACTCGGCTGGTGACAAAATGTTCCAAACACACCCCATGCACAACTCCACCGGGGAAGGTGCCAGAAACGAGTTCTGTTGGTAGTTTTTACACTACCCCGGTAGGCAGCTGAAAGGCACCACAAAACTTGTTCTACCTGCTTTCTGGGCTGAGATGGGGAATCGCTGAATTTTGGACTCGGCTGGTGACAAAATGTTCCAAACACACCCCATGCACAACTCCACCGGGGAAGGTGCCAGAAACGAGTTCTGTTGGTACTTTTTACACTACCCCGGTAGGCAGCTGAAAGGCACCACAAAACTTGTTCTACCTGCTTTCTGGGCTGAGATGGGGAATCGCTGAATTTTGGACTCGGCTGGTGACAAAATGTTCCAAACACACCCCATGCACAACTCCACCGGGGAAGGTGCCAGAAAGGAGTTCTGTTGGTAGTTTTTACACTACCTTGGTAGGCACCTGTAAGACACCACAAAAGTTGTTCTTCCTGCTTTCTGGGCTGAGATGGGGAATCGCTGAATTTTGGACTCGGCCGGTGACAAAATGTTCCAAAGACACCCCATGCACAACTCCACTGGGGAAGGTGCCAGAAAGGAGGTCTCTTGGTAGTTTTTACACTACCTTGGTAGGCATTTGAAAGACACCACAAAAGTTGTTCTTCCTGCTTTCTGGGCTGAGATGGGGAAACGCTGAATTTTGGACTCGGCTGGTGACAAAATGTTCCAAACACACCCCATGCACAACTCCACCGGGGAAGGTGCCAGGGACGAGTTCTGTTGGTAGTTTTTACATTGCTCCGGTAGGCATCAAAAGGACACCACAAAAGTTGTTCTACCTGCTTTCTGGGGTGAGATGGGGAATCGCTGAATTTTGGACTCGGCCGGTGACAAAATGTTCCAAACACACCCCATGCACAACTCCACCGGGGAAGGTGCCAGACAGGAGTTCTCCTGGTAGTTTTTACACTACCTTGGTAGGCATTTGAAAGGCACCACAAAAGTTGTTCTTCCTGCTTTCTGGGCTGAGATGGGGAACGGCTGAATTTTGGAGTCGGCCGGTGACAAAATGTTCCAAACACACGCCATGCACAACTCCACCGGGGAAGGTGCCAGACAGGAGTTCTCTTAATAGTTTTTACACTACCTTGGTAGGCATCTGAAAGACACCACAAAAGTTGTTCTACCTGCTTTCTGGGCTGAGATGGGGAACCGCTGAATTTTGGAGTCGGCCGGTGACAAAATGTTCCAAACACACCCTATGCACAACTCCACCGGGGAAGGTGCCAGACAGGAGTTCTCCTGGTAGATTTTACACTACCTTGGTAGGCAGCTGAAAGGCACCACAAAAGTTGTTCTTCCTGCTTTCTGGGCTGAGATGGGGAACCGCTGAATTTTGGAGTCGGCTGGTGACAAAATGTTCCAAACACACCCCCTGCACAACTCCACCGGGGAAGGTGCCAGACAGGAGTTCTCTTGGTAGTTTTTACACTACCTTGGTAGGCAGCTGAAAGGCACCACAAAAGTTGTTCTACCTGCTTTCTGGGCTGAGATGGGGAAACGCTGAATTTTGGACTCGGCTGGTGACAAAATGTTCCAAACACACCCCATGCACAACTCCACCGGGGAAGGTGCCAGACAGGAGTTCTCCTGGTAGTTTTTACACTACCTTGGTAGGCATCTGAAAGACACCACAAAAGTTGTTCTACCTGCTTTCTGGGCTGAGATGGGGAATCGCTGAATTTTGGAGTCGGCCGGTGACAAAATGTTCCAAACACACCCCATGCACAACTCCACCGGGGAAGGTGCCAGACAGGAGTTCTCCTGGTAGTTTTTACACTACCTTGGTAGGCATCTGAAAGACACCACAAAAGTTGTTCTACCTGCTTTCTGGGCTGAGATGGGGAAACGCTGAATTTTGGACTCGGCTGGTGACAAAATGTTCCAAACACACCCCCATGCACAACTCCACCGGGGAAGGTGCCAGGGACGAGTTCTGTTGGTAGTTTTTACATTGCTCCGGTAGGCATCAAAAGGACACCACAAAAGTTGTTCTACCTGCTTTCTGGGGTGAGATGGGGAATCGCTGAATTTTGGACTCGGGCCGGTGACAAAATGTTCCAAACACACCCCATGCACAACTCCACCGGGGAAGGTGCCAGACAGGAGTTCTCCTGGTAGTTTTTACACTACCTTGGTAGGCATTTGAAAGGCACCACAAAAGTTGTTCTTCCTGCTTTCTGGGCTGAGATGGGGAACGGCTGAATTTTGGAGTCGGCCGGTGACAAAATGTTCCAAACACACGCCATGCACAACTCCACCGGGGAAGGTGCCAGACAGGAGTTCTCTTAATAGTTTTTACACTACCTTGGTAGGCATCTGAAAGACACCACAAAAGTTGTTCTACCTGCTTTCTGGGCTGAGATGGGGAACCGCTGAATTTTGGAGTCGGCCGGTGACAAAATGTTCCAAACACACCCTATGCACAACTCCACCGGGGAAGGTGCCAGACAGGAGTTCTCCTGGTAGATTTTACACTACCTTGGTAGGCAGCTGAAAGGCACCACAAAAGTTGTTCTTCCTGCTTTCTGGGCTGAGATGGGGAACCGCTGAATTTTGGAGTCGGCTGGTGACAAAATGTTCCAAACACACCCCCTGCACAACTCCACCGGGGAAGGTGCCAGACAGGAGTTCTCTTGGTAGTTTTTACACTACCTTGGTAGGCAGCTGAAAGGCACCACAAAAGTTGTTCTACCTGCTTTCTGGGCTGAGATGGGGAAACGCTGAATTTTGGACTCGGCTGGTGACAAAATGTTCCAAACACACCCCATGCACAACTCCACCGGGGAAGGTGCCAGACAGGAGTTCTCCTGGTAGTTTTTACACTACCTTGGTAGGCATCTGAAAGACACCACAAAAGTTGTTCTACCTGCTTTCTGGGCTGAGATGGGGAATCGCTGAATTTTGGAGTCGGCCGGTGACAAAATGTTCCAAACACACCCCATGCACAACTCCACCGGGGAAGGTGCCAGACAGGAGTTCTCCTGGTAGTTTTTACACTACCTTGGTAGGCATCTGAAAGACACCACAAAAGTTGTTCTACCTGCTTTCTGGGCTGAGATGGGGAAACGCTGAATTTTGGACTCGGCTGGTGACAAAATGTTCCAAACACACCCCATGCACAACTCCACCGGGGAAGGTGCCAGACAGGAGTTCTCCTGGTAGTTTTTACACTACCTTGGTAGGCATCTAAAAGACACCACAAAAGTTGTTCTACCTGCTTTCTGGGCTGAGATGGGGAACCGCTGAATTTTGGAGTCGGCCGGTGACAAAATGTTCCACAGACACCCCATGCACAACTCCACCGGGGAAGGTGCCAGGAACGAATTCTGTTGGTAATTTTTACACTACCTTGGTAGGCATCTAAAAGACACCACAAAAGTTGTTTTACCTGCTTTCTGGGCTGAGATGGGGAACCGCTGAATTTTGGAGTCGGCTGGTGACAAAATGTTCCAAACACACCCCATGCACAACTCCACCGGGGAAGGTGCCAGACAGGAGTTCTCCTGGTAGTTTTTACACTACCTTGGTAGGCATCTAAAAGACACCAAAAAAGTTGTTCTACCTGCTTTCTGGGCTGAGATGGGGAACCGCTGAATTTTGGAGTCGGCCGGTGACAAAATGTTCCACAGACACCCCATGCACAACTCCACCGGGGAAGGTGCCAGGAACGAATTCTGTTGGTAATTTTTACACTACCTTGGTAGGCATCTGAAAGACACCACAAAAGTTGTTCTACCTGCTTTGTGGGCTGAGATGGGGAACCGCTGAATTTTGGACTCGGCTGGTGACAAAATGTTCCAAACACACCCCATGCACAACTCCACCGGGGAAGGTGCCAGACAGGAGTTCTCCTGGTAGTTTTTACATTGCTCCGGTAGGCATCTGAAAGATACCACAAAAGATGTTCTTCCTGCTTTCTGGGCTGAGATGGGGAACCGCTGAATTTTGGAGTCGGCTGGTGACAAAATGTTCCAAACACACCCCATGCACAACTCCACCGGGGAAGGTGCCAGACAGGAGTTCTCTTGGTAGTTTTTACATTGCTCCGGTAGGCATCTGAAAGACACCACAAAAGTTGTTCTACCTGCTTTCTGGGCTGAGATGGGGAACCGCTGAATTTTGGAGTCGGCCGGTGACAAAATGTTCCACAGACACCCCATGCACAACTCCACCGGGGAAGGTGCCAGGAACGAATTCTGTTGGTAGTTTTTACGCTACCTTGGTAGGCAGCTGAAAGGCACAAGAAAAGTTGTTGTACCTGCTTTGTGGGCTGAGATGGGGAAACGCTGAATTTTGGAGTCGGCTGGTGACAAAATGTTCCAAACACACCCCATGCACAACTCCACCGGGGAAGGTGCCAGACAGGAGTTCTCCTGGTAGTTTTTACACTACCTTGGTAGGCATCTGAAAGGCACCACAAAAGTTGTTCTACCTGCTTTCTGGGCTGAGATGGGGAAACGCTGAATTTTGGAGTTGGCCGGTGACAAAATGTTCCAAACACACCCCATGCACAACTCCACCGGGGAAGGTGCCAGACAGGAGTTCTCCTGGTAGTTTTTACATTGCTCCGGTAGGCATCTGAAAGACACCACAAAAGTTGTTGTACCTGCTTTCTGGGCTGAGATGGGGAACCGCTGAATTTTGGAGTCGGCTGGTGACAAAATGTTCCAAACACACCCCATGCACAACTCCACCGGGGAAGGTGCCAGACAGGAGTTCTCTTGGTAGTTTTTACACTACCTTGGTAGGCATCTGAAAGGCACCACAAAAGTTGTTCTACCTGCTTTCTGGGCTGAGATGGGGAAACGCTGAATTTTGGACTCGGCCGGTGACAAAATGTTCCAAACACACCCCATGCACAACTCCACCGGGGAAGGTGCCAGACAGGAGTTCTCCTGGTAGTTTTTACACTACCTTGGTAGGCATCTGAAAGACACCACAAAAGTTGTTCTTCCTGCTTTCTGGGCTGAGATGGGGAACCGCTGAATTTTGGACTCGGCTGGTGACAAAATGTTCCAAACACACCCCATGCACAACTCCACCGGGGAAGGTGCCAGACAGGAGTTCTCTTAGTAGTTTTTACACTACCTTGGTAGGCAGCTGAAAGGCACCACAAAAGTTGTTCTTCCTGCTTTCTGGGCTGAGATGGGGAACGGCTGAATTTTGGAGTCGGCCGGTGACAAAAATGTTCCAAACACACCCCATGCACAACTCCACCGGGGGAAGGTGCCAGACAGGAGTTCTCCTGGTAGTTTTTACACTACCTTGGTAGGCATTTGAAAGGCACCACAAAAGTTGTTCTTCCTGCTTTCTGGGCTGAGATGGGGAAACGCTGAATTTTGGAGTCGGCTGGGTGACAAAATGTTCCAAACACACCCCATGCACAACTCCACCGGGGAAGGTGCCAGACAGGAGTTCTCTTGGTAGTTTTTACACTACCTTGGTAGGCATTTGAAAGGCACCACAAAAGTTGTTCTACCTGCTTTCTGGGCTGAGATGGGTGAACCGCTGAATTTGTGGAGTCGGCTGGTGACAAAATGTTCCAAACACACCCCATGCACAACTCCACCGGGGAAGGGTGGCCAGACAGGAGTTCTCTTGGTAGTTTTTACACCTACCTTGGTAGGCAGCTGAAAGGCACCACAAAAGTTTGTTCTACCTGCTTTCTGGGCTGAGATGGGGAAACGCTGAATTTTGGAGTCGGTCTGGTGACAAAATGTTCCAAACACACCCCATGCACAACTCCACCGGGGAAGGTGCCAGACAGGAGTTCTCCTGGTAGTTTTTACACTACCTTGGTAGGCATCTGAAAGACACCACAAAAGTTGTTCTACCTGCTTTCTGGGCTGAGATGGGGAACTGCTGAATTGTTGGAGTCGGCTGGTGACAAAATGTTCCAAACACACCCCATGCACAACTCCACCGGGGAAGGTGCCAGACAGGAGTTCTCCTGGTAGTTTTTACACTACCTTGGTAGGCAGCTGAAAGGCACCACAAAAGTTGTTCTTCCTGCTTTCTGGGCTGAGATGGGGAACGGCTGAATTTTGGAGTCGGCCGGTGACAAAATGTTCCAAACACACCCCATGCACAACTCCCACCACGGAAGGGTGCCAGACAGGAGTTTCTCTTGGTAGTTTTTTACATTGCTCTGGTAGGCATCTGAAAGATACCAGAAAAGATGTTCTACCTGCTTTCTGGGCTGAGATGGGGGAAACGCTGAATTTTGGAGTCGGCTGGTGACAAAATGTTCCAAACACACCCCATGCACAACTCCACCGGGGAAGGTGCCAGACAGGAGTTCTCTTGGTAGTTTTTACACTACCTTGGTAGGCAGCTGAAAGGCACCACAAAAGTTGTTCTTCCTGCTTTCTGGGCTGAGATGGGGAACGGCTGAATTTTGGAGTCGGCCGGTGACAAAATGTTCCAAACACACCCCATGCACAACTCCACCGGGGAAGGTGCCAGACAGGAGTTCTCTTGGTAGTTTTTACACTACCTTGGTAGGCATCTAAAAGACACCACAAAAGTTGTTCTACCTGCTTTCTGGGCTGAGATGGGGAACCGCTGAATTTTGGAGTCGGCTGGTGACAAAATGTTCCAAACACACCCCATGCACAACTCCACCGGGGAAGGTGCCAGACAGGAGTTCTCCTGGTAGTTTTTACACTACCTTGGTAGGCAGCTGAAAGGCACCACAAAAGTTGTTCTTCCTGCTTTCTGGGCTGAGATGGGGAACGGCTGAATTTTGGACTCGGCCGGTGACAAAATGTTCCAAACACACCCCATGCACAACTCCACCAGGGAAGGTGCCAGACAGGAGTTCTCTTGGTAGTTTTTACACTACCTTGGTAGGCATCTAAAAGACACCACAAAAGTTGTTTTACCTGCTTTCTGGGCTGAGATGGGGAACCGCTGAATTTTGGAGTCGGCTGGTGACAAAATGTTCCAAACACACCCCATGCACAACTCCACCGGGGAAGGTGCCAGACAGGAGTTCTCCTGGTAGTTTTTACACTACCTTGGTAGGCATCTGAAAGACACCACAAAAGTTGTTCTTCCTGCTTTCTGGGCTGAGATGGGGAAACGCTGAATTTTGGACTCGGCTGGTGACAAAATGTTCCAAACACACCCCATGCACAACTCCACCGGGGAAGGTGCCAGACAGGAGTTCTCTTAGTAGTTTTTACACTACCTTGGTAGGCAGCTGAAAGGCACCACAAAAGTTGTTCTTCCTGCTTTCTGGGCTGAGATGGGGAACGGCTGAATTTTGGAGTCGGCCGGTGACAAAATGTTCCAAACACACCCCATGCACAACTCCACCGGGGAAGGTGCCAGACAGGAGTTCTCCTGGTAGTTTTTACACTACCTTGGTAGGCATTTGAAAGGCACCACAAAAGTTGTTCTTCCTGCTTTCTGGGCTGAGATGGGGAAACGCTGAATTTTGGACTCGGCTGGTGACAAAATGTTCCAAACACACCCCATGCACAACTCCACCGGGGAAGGTGCCAGACAGGAGTTCTCCTGGTAGTTTTTACACTACCTTGGTAGGCATCTGAAAGACACCACAAAAGTTGTTCTACCTGCTTTCTGGGCTGAGATGGGGAAACGCTGAATTTTGGACTCGGCTGGTGACAAAATGTTCCAAACACACCCCATGCACAACTCCACCGGGGAAGGTGCCAGACAGGAGTTCTCTTGGCAGTTTTTACACTACCTTGGTAGGCAGCTGAAAGGCACCACAAAAGTTGTTCTTCCTGCTTTCTGGGCTGAGATGGGGAACGGCTGAATTTTGGAGTCGGCCGGTGACAAAATGTTCCAAACACACCCCATGCACAACTCCACCACGGAAGGTGCCAGACAGGAGTTCTCTTGGTAGTTTTTACATTGCTCTGGTAGGCATCTGAAAGATACCAGAAAAGATGTTCTACCTGCTTTCTGGGCTGAGATGGGGAAACGCTGAATTTTGGAGTCGGCTGGTGACAAAATGTTCCAAACACACCCCATGCACAACTCCACCGGGGAAGGTGCCAGACAGGAGTTCTCTTGGTAGTTTTTACACTACCTTGGTAGGCAGCTGAAAGGCACCACAAAAGTTGTTCTTCCTGCTTTCTGGGCTGAGATGGGGAACGGCTGAATTTTGGAGTCGGCCGGTGACAAAATGTTCCAAACACACCCCATGCACAACTCCACCGGGGAAGGTGCCAGACAGGAGTTCTCTTGGTAGTTTTTACACTACCTTGGTAGGTATCTAAAAGACACCACAAAAGTTGTTTTACCTGCTTTCTGGGCTGAGATGGGGAACCGCTGAATTTTGGAGTCGGCTGGTGACAAAATGTTCCAAACACACCCCATGCACAACTCCACCGGGGAAGGTGCCAGACAGGAGTTCTCTTGGTAGTTTTTACACTACCTTGGTAGGCAGCTGAAAGGCTTCACAAAAGTTGTTCTTCCTGCTTTCTGGGCTGAGATGGGGAACGGCTGAATTTTGGACTCGGCCGGTGACAAAATGTTCCAAACACACCCCATGCACAACTCCACCGGGGAAGGTGCCAGACAGGAGTTCTCTTGGTAGTTTTTACACTACCTTGGTAGGCATCTAAAAGACACCACAAAAGTTGTTTTACCTGCTTTCTGGGCTGAGATGGGGAACCGCTGAATTTTGGAGTCGGCTGGTGACAAAATGTTCCAAACACACCCCATGCACAACTCCACCGGGGAAGGTGCCAGACAGGAGTTCTCCTGGTAGTTTTTACACTACCTTGGTAGGCATCTGAAAGACACCACAAAAGTTGTTCTTCCTGCTTTCTGGGCTGAGATGGGGAACCGCTGAATTTTGGACTCGGCTGGTGACAAAATGTTCCAAACACACCCCATGCACAACTCCACCGGGGAAGGTGCCAGACAGGAGTTCTCTTAGTAGTTTTTACACTACCTTGGTAGGCATCTGAAAGACACCACAAAAGTTGTTCTACCTGCTTTCTGGGCTGAGATGGGGAAACGCTGAATTTTGGACTCGGCTGGTGACAAAATGTTCCAAACACACCCCATGCACAACTCCACCGGGGAAGGTGCCAGACAGGAGTTCTCCTGGTAGTTTTTACACTACCTTGGTAGGCATCTGAAAGACACCACAAAAGTTGTTCTACCTGCTTTCTGGGCTGAGATGGGGAAACGCTGAATTTTGGACTCGGCTGGTGACAAAATGTTCCAAACACACCCCATGCACAACTCCACCGGGGAAGGTGCCAGACAGGAGTTCTCCTGGTAGTTTTTACACTACCTTGGTAGGCATCTGAAAGACACCACAAAAGTTGTTCTACCTGCTTTCTGGGCTGAGATGGGGAACCGCTGAATTTTGGAGTCGGCCGGTGACAAAATGTTCCACAGACACCCCATGCACAACTCCACCGGGGAAGGTGCCAGGAACGAATTCTGTTGGTAGTTTTTACGCTACCTTGGTAGGCAGCTGAAAGGCACAAGAAAAGTTGTTGTACCTGCTTTGTGGGCTGAGATGGGGAAACGCTGAATTTTGGAGTCGGCTGGTGACAAAATGTTCCAAACACACCCCATGCACAACTCCACCGGGGAAGGTGCCAGACAGGAGTTCTCCTGGTAGTTTTTACACTACCTTGGTAGGCATCTGAAAGGCACCACAAAAGTTGTTCTACCTGCTTTGTGGGCTGAGATGGGGAAACGCTGAATTTTGGAGTTGGCCGGTGACAAAATGTTCCAAATACACCCCATGCACAACTCCACCGGGGAAGGTGCCAGACAGGAGTTCTCCTGGTAGTTTTTACATTGCTCCGGTAGGCATCTGAAAGACACCACAAAAGTTGTTCTACCTCCTTTCTGGGCTGAGATGGGGAACCGCTGAATTTTGGAGTCGGCTGGTGACAAAATGTTCCAAACACACCCCATGCACAACTCCACCGGGGAAGGTGCCAGACAGGAGTTCTCCTGGTAGTTTTTACACTACCTTGGTAGGCATCTGAAAGGCACCACAAAAGTTGTTCTACCTGCTTTCTGGGCTGAGATGGGGAAACGCTGAATTTTGGACTCGGCCGGTGACAAAATGTTCCAAACACACCCCATGCACAACTCCACCGGGGAAGGTGCCAGACAGGAGTTCTCTTGGTAGTTTTTACACTACCTTGGTAGGCATTTGAAAGGCACAAGAAAAGTTGTTCTACCTGCTTTCTGGGCTGAGATGGGGAACCGCTGAATTTTGGAGTCGGCCGGTGACAAAATGTTCCAAACACACCCCATGCACAACTCCACCGGGGAAGGTGCCAGACAGGAGTTCTCTTGGTAGTTTTTACACTACCTTGGTAGGCAGCTGAAAGGCACCACAAAAGTTGTTCTACCTGCTTTCTGGGCTGAGATGGGGAAACGCTGAATTTTGGAGTCGGCTGGTGACAAAATGTTCCAAACACACCCCATGCACAACTCCACCGGGGAAGGTGCCAGACAGGAGTTCTCCTGGTAGTTTTTACACTACCTTGGTAGGCATCTGAAAGACACCACAAAAGTTGTTCTACCTGCTTTCTGGGCTGAGATGGGGAACTGCTGAATTTTGGAGTCGGCTGGTGACAAAATGTTCCAAACACACCCCATGCACAACTCCACCGGGGAAGGTGCCAGACAGGAGTTCTCCTGGTAGTTTTTACACTACCTTGGTAGGCAGCTGAAAGGCACCACAAAAGTTGTTCTTCCTGCTTTCTGGGCTGAGATGGGGAACGGCTGAATTTTGGAGTCGGCCGGTGACAAAATGTTCCAAACACACCCCATGCACAACTCCACCACGGAAGGTGCCAGACAGGAGTTCTCTTGGTAGTTTTTACATTGCTCTGGTAGGCATCTGAAAGATACCAGAAAAGATGTTCTACCTGCTTTCTGGGCTGAGATGGGGAAACGCTGAATTTTGGAGTCGGCTGGTGACAAAATGTTCCAAACACACCCCATGCACAACTCCACCGGGGAAGGTGCCAGACAGGAGTTCTCTTGGTAGTTTTTACACTACCTTGGTAGGCATCTAAAAGACACCACAAAAGTTTTTCTACCTGCTTTCTGGGCTGAGATGGGGAACCGCTGAATTTTGGAGTCGGCTGGTGACAAAATGTTCCAAACACACCCCATGCACAACTCCACCGGGGAAGGTGCCAGACAGGAGTTCTCCTGGTAGTTTTTACACTACCTTGGTAGGCAGCTGAAAGGCACCACAAAAGTTGTTCTTCCTGCTTTCTGGGCTGAGATGGGGAACGGCTGAATTTTGGACTCGGCCGGTGACAAAATGTTCCAAACACACCCCATGCACAACTCCACCAGGGAAGGTGCCAGACAGGAGTTCTCTTGGTAGTTTTTACACTACCTTGGTAGGCATCTAAAAGACACCACAAAAGTTGTTTTACCTGCTTTCTGGGCTGAGATGGGGAACCGCTGAATTTTGGAGTCGGCTGGTGACAAAATGTTCCAAACACACCCCATGCACAACTCCACCGGGGAAGGTGCCAGACAGGAGTTCTCCTGGTAGTTTTTACACTACCTTGGTAGGCATCTGAAAGACACCACAAAAGTTGTTCTTCCTGCTTTCTGGGCTGAGATGGGGAAACGCTGAATTTTGGACTCGGCTGGTGACAAAATGTTCCAAACACACCCCATGCACAACTCCACCGGGGAAGGTGCCAGACAGGAGTTCTCTTAGTAGTTTTTACACTACCTTGGTAGGCAGCTGAAAGGCACCACAAAAGTTGTTCTTCCTGCTTTCTGGGCTGAGATGGGGAACGGCTGAATTTTGGAGTCGGCCGGTGACAAAATGTTCCAAACACACCCCATGCACAACTCCACCGGGGAAGGTGCCAGACAGGAGTTCTCCTGGTAGTTTTTACACTACCTTGGTAGGCAGCTGAAAGGCACCACAAAAGTTGTTCTTCCTGCTTTCTGGGCTGAGATGGGGAAACGCTGAATTTTGGACTCGGCTGGTGACAAAATGTTCCAAACACACCCCCTGCACAACTCCACCGGGGAAGGTGCCAGACAGGAGTTCTCCTGGTAGTTTTTACACTACCTTGGTAGGCATCTGAAAGACACCACAAAAGTTGTTCTACCTGCTTTCTGGGCTGAGATGGGGAAACGCTGAATTTTGGAGTCGGCTGGTGACAAAATGTTCCAAACACACCCCATGCACAACTCCACCGGGGAAGGTGCCAGACAGGAGTTCTCTTGGCAGTTTTTACACTACCTTGGTAGGCAGCTGAAAGGCACCACAAAAGTTGTTCTTCCTGCTTTCTGGGCTGAGATGGGGAACGGCTGAATTTTGGAGTCGGCCGGTGACAAAATGTTCCAAACACACCCCATGCACAACTCCACCACGGAAGGTGCCAGACAGGAGTTCTCTTGGTAGTTTTTACATTGCTCTGGTAGGCATCTGAAAGATACCAGAAAAGATGTTCTACCTGCTTTCTGGGCTGAGATGGGGAACCGCTGAATTTTGGACTCGGCTGGTGACAAAATGTTCCAAACACACCCCATGCACAACTCCACCGGGGAAGGTGCCAGACAGGAGTTCTCTTGGTAGTTTTTACACTACCTTGGTAGGCAGCTGAAAGGCACCACAAAAGTTGTTCTTCCTGCTTTCTGGGCTGAGATGGGGAACGGCTGAATTTTGGACTCGGCCGGTGACAAAATGTTCCAAACACACCCCATGCACAACTCCACCGGGGAAGGTGCCAGACAGGAGTTCTCTTGGTAGTTTTTACACTACCTTGGTAGGCATCTAAAAGACACCACAAAACTTGTTCTACCTGCTTTCTGGGCTGAGATGGGGAACCGCTGAATTTTGGAGTCGGCTGGTGACAAAATGTTCCAAACACACCCCATGCACAACTCCACCGGGGAAGGTGCCAGACAGGAGTTCTCCTGGTAGTTTTTACACTACCTTGGTAGGCATCTGAAAGACACCACAAAAGTTGTTCTTCCTGCTTTCTGGGCTGAGATGGGGAACCGCTGAATTTTGGACTCGGCTGGTGACAAAATGTTCCAAACACACCCCATGCACAACTCCACCGGGGAAGGTGCCAGACAGGAGTTCTCTTAGTAGTTTTTACACTACCTTGGTAGGCATCTGAAAGACACCACAAAAGTTGTTCTACCTGCTTTCTGGGCTGAGATGGGGAAACGCTGAATTTTGGACTCGGCTGGTGACAAAATGTTCCAAACACACCCCATGCACAACTCCACCGGGGAAGGTGCCAGACAGGAGTTCTCTTAGTAGTTTTTACACTACCTTGGTAGGCATCTGAAAGACACCACAAAAGTTGTTCTACCTGCTTTCTGGGCTGAGATGGGGAAACGCTGAATTTTGGACTCGGCTGGTGACAAAATGTTCCAAACACACCCCATGCACAACTCCACCGGGGAAGGTGCCAGACAGGAGTTCTCCTGGTAGTTTTTACACTACCTTGGTAGGCATCTGAAAGACACCACAAAAGTTGTTCTACCTGCTTTCTGGGCTGAGATGGGGAACCGCTGAATTTTGGAGTCGGCTGGTGACAAAATGTTCCAAACACACCCCATGCACAACTCCACCGGGGAAGGTGCCAGACAGGAGTTCTCCTGGTAGTTTTTACACTACCTTGGTAGGCAGCTGAAAGGCACCACAAAAGTTGTTCTTCCTGCTTTCTGGGCTGAGATGGGGAACGGCTGAATTTTGGACTCGGCCGGTGACAAAATGTTCCAAACACACCCCATGCACAACTCCACCAGGGAAGGTGCCAGACAGGAGTTCTCTTGGTAGTTTTTACACTACCTTGGTAGGCATCTAAAAGACACCACAAAAGTTGTTTTACCTGCTTTCTGGGCTGAGATGGGGAACCGCTGAATTTTGGAGTCGGCTGGTGACAAAATGTTCCAAACACACCCCATGCACAACTCCACCGGGGAAGGTGCCAGACAGGAGTTCTCCTGGTAGTTTTTACACTACCTTGGTAGGCATCTGAAAGACACCACAAAAGTTGTTCTTCCTGCTTTCTGGGCTGAGATGGGGAAACGCTGAATTTTGGACTCGGCTGGTGACAAAATGTTCCAAACACACCCCATGCACAACTCCACCGGGGAAGGTGCCAGACAGGAGTTCTCTTAGTAGTTTTTACACTACCTTGGTAGGCAGCTGAAAGGCACCACAAAAGTTGTTCTTCCTGCTTTCTGGGCTGAGATGGGGAACGGCTGAATTTTGGAGTCGGCCGGTGACAAAATGTTCCAAACACACCCCATGCACAACTCCACCGGGGAAGGTGCCAGACAGGAGTTCTCCTGGTAGTTTTTACACTACCTTGGTAGGCATTTGAAAGGCACCACAAAAGTTGTTCTTCCTGCTTTCTGGGCTGAGATGGGGAAACGCTGAATTTTGGACTCGGCTGGTGACAAAATGTTCCAAACACACCCCCTGCACAACTCCACCGGGGAAGGTGCCAGACAGGAGTTCTCCTGGTAGTTTTTACACTACCTTGGTAGGCATCTGAAAGACACCACAAAAGTTGTTCTACCTGCTTTCTGGGCTGAGATGGGGAAACGCTGAATTTTGGAGTCGGCTGGTGACAAAATGTTCCAAACACACCCCATGCACAACTCCACCGGGGAAGGTGCCAGACAGGAGTTCTCTTGGCAGTTTTTACACTACCTTGGTAGGCAGCTGAAAGGCACCACAAAAGTTGTTCTTCCTGCTTTCTGGGCTGAGATGGGGAACGGCTGAATTTTGGAGTCGGCCGGTGACAAAATGTTCCAAACACACCCCATGCACAACTCCACCACGGAAGGTGCCAGACAGGAGTTCTCTTGGTAGTTTTTACATTGCTCTGGTAGGCATCTGAAAGATACCAGAAAAGATGTTCTACCTGCTTTCTGGGCTGAGATGGGGAAACGCTGAATTTTGGAGTCGGCTGGTGACAAAATGTTCCAAACACACCCCATGCACAACTCCACCGGGGAAGGTGCCAGACAGGAGTTCTCTTGGTAGTTTTTACACTACCTTGGTAGGCAGCTGAAAGGCACCACAAAAGTTGTTCTTCCTGCTTTCTGGGCTGAGATGGGGAACGGCTGAATTTTGGAGTCGGCCGGTGACAAAATGTTCCAAACACACCCCATGCACAACTCCACCGGGGAAGGTGCCAGACAGGAGTTCTCTTGGTAGTTTTTACACTACCTTGGTAGGCATCTAAAAGACACCACAAAAGTTGTTTTACCTGCTTTCTGGGCTGAGATGGGGAACCGCTGAATTTTGGAGTCGGCTGGTGACAAAATGTTCCAAACACACCCCATGCACAACTCCACCGGGGAAGGTGCCAGACAGGAGTTCTCTTGGTAGTTTTTACACTACCTTGGTAGGCAGCTGAAAGGCACCACAAAAGTTGTTCTTCCTGCTTTCTGGGCTGAGATGGGGAACGGCTGAATTTTGGACTCGGCCGGTGACAAAATGTTCCAAACACACCCCATGCACAACTCCACCGGGGAAGGTGCCAGACAGGAGTTCTCTTGGTAGTTTTTACACTACCTTGGTAGGCATCTAAAAGACACCACAAAACTTGTTCTACCTGCTTTCTGGGCTGAGATGGGGAACCGCTGAATTTTGGAGTCGGCTGGTGACAAAATGTTCCAAACACACCCCATGCACAACTCCACCGGGGAAGGTGCCAGACAGGAGTTCTCCTGGTAGTTTTTACACTACCTTGGTAGGCATCTGAAAGACACCACAAAAGTTGTTCTTCCTGCTTTCTGGGCTGAGATGGGGAACCGCTGAATTTTGGACTCGGCTGGTGACAAAATGTTCCAAACACACCCCATGCACAACTCCACCGGGGAAGGTGCCAGACAGGAGTTCTCTTAGTAGTTTTTACACTACCTTGGTAGGCATCTGAAAGACACCACAAAAGTTGTTCTACCTGCTTTCTGGGCTGAGATGGGGAAACGCTGAATTTTGGACTCGGCTGGTGACAAAATGTTCCAAACACACCCCATGCACAACTCCACCGGGGAAGGTGCCAGACAGGAGTTCTCTTAGTAGTTTTTACACTACCTTGGTAGGCATCTGAAAGACACCACAAAAGTTGTTCTACCTGCTTTCTGGGCTGAGATGGGGAAACGCTGAATTTTGGACTCGGCTGGTGACAAAATGTTCCAAACACACCCCATGCACAACTCCACCGGGGAAGGTGCCAGACAGGAGTTCTCCTGGTAGTTTTTACACTACCTTGGTAGGCATCTGAAAGACACCACAAAAGTTGTTCTACCTGCTTTCTGGGCTGAGATGGGGAACCGCTGAATTTTGGAGTCGGCTGGTGACAAAATGTTCCAAACACACCCCATGCACAACTCCACCGGGGAAGGTGCCAGACAGGAGTTCTCCTGGTAGTTTTTACACTACCTTGGTAGGCAGCTGAAAGACACCACAAAAGTTGTTCTTCCTGCTTTCTGGGCTGAGATGGGGAATCGCTGAATTTTGGACTCAGCCGGTGACAAAATGTTCCAAACACACCCCATGCACAACTCCACCGGGGAAGGTGCCAGACAAGCGTTATCTTGATAGTTTTTACACTACCTTGGTAGGCAGCTGAAAGGCACAACAAAAGTTGTTCTTCCTGCTTTCTGGGCTGAGATGGGGAACCGCTGAATTTTGGACTCGGCCGGTGACAAAATGTTCCAAACACACCCCCTGCACAACTCCACCGGGGAAGGTTCCAGACAGGAGTTCTCTTGGTAGTTTTTACGCTACCTTGGTAGGCATCTAAAAGACACCACAAAAGTTGTTCTACCTGCTTTCTGGGCTGAGATGGGGAACCGCTGAATTTTGGAGTCGGCCGGTGACAAAATGTTCCAAACACACCCCCTGCACAACTCCACCGGGGAAGGTGCCAGACAGGAGTTCTCTTAGTAGTTTTTACACTACCTTGGTAGGCATCTGAAAGGCACCACAAAAGTTGTTCTTCCTGCTTTCTGGGCTGAGATGGGGAATCGCTGAATTTTGGAGTCGGCCGGTGACAAAATGTTCCAAACACACCCCATGCACAACTCCACCGGGGAAGGTGCCAGACAGGAGTTCTCCTGGTAGTTTTTACACTACCTTGGTAGGCATTTGAAAGGCACCACAAAAGTTGTTCTTCCTGCTTTCTGGGCTGAGATGGGGAAACGCTGGATTTTGGAGTCGGCTGGTGACAAAATGTTCCAAACACACCCCATGCACAACTCCACCGGGGAAGGTGCCAGACAGGAGTTCTCCTGGTAGTTTTTACACTACCTTGGTAGGCATCTGAAAGACACCACAAAAGTTGTTCTACCTGCTTTCTGGGCTGAGATGGGGAACTGCTGAATTTTGGAGTCGGCTGGTGACAAAATGTTCCAAACACACCCCATGCACAACTCCACCGGGGAAGGTGCCAGACAGGAGTTCTCCTGGTAGTTTTTACACTACCTTGGTAGGCAGCTGAAAGACACCACAAAAGTTGTTCTTCCTGCTTTCTGGGCTGAGATGGGGAACCGCTGAATTTTGGAGTCGGCTGGTGACAAAATGTTCCAAACACACCCCATGCACAACTCCACCGGGGAAGGTGCCAGACAGGAGTTCTCCTGGTAGTTTTTACACTACCTTGGTAGGCATCTAAAAGACACCACAAAAGTTGTTCTACCTGCTTTCTGGGCTGAGATGGGGAACCGCTGAATTTTGGAGTCGGCCGGTGACAAAATGTTCCACAGACACCCCATGCACAACTCCACCGGGGAAGGTGCCAGGAACGAATTCTGTTGGTAATTTTTACACTACCTTGGTAGGCATCTGAAAGACACCACAAAAGTTGTTCTACCTGCTTTCTGGGGTGAGATGGGGAACCGCTGAATTTTGGACTCGGCTGGTGACAAAATGTTCCAAACACACCCCCTGCACAACTCCACCGGGGAAGGTGCCAGACAGGAGTTCTCCTGGTAGTTTTTACATCGCTCCGGTAGGCATCTGAAAGATACCACAAAAGATGTTTTACCTGCTTTCTGGGCTGAGATGGGGAACCGCTGAATTTTGGAGTCGGCTGGTGACAAAATGTTCCAAACACACCCCATGCACAACTCCACCGGGGAAGGTGCCAGACAGGAGTTCTCTTGGTAGTTTTTACACTACCTTGGTAGGCATTTGAAAGGCACCACAAAAGTTGTTCTACCTGCTTTCTGGGCTGAGATGGGGAACCGCTGAATTTTGGAGTCGGCTGGTGACAAAATGTTCCAAACACACCCCATGCACAACTCCACCGGGGAAGGTGCCAGACAGGAGTTCTCTTGGTAGTTTTTACACTACCTTGGTAGGCAGCTGAAAGGCACCACAAAAGTTGTTCTACCTGCTTTCTGGGCTGAGATGGGGAAACGCTGAATTTTGGAGTCGGCCGGTGACAAAATGTTCCAAACACACCCCATGCACAACTCCACCGGGGAAGGTGCCAGACAGGAGTTCTCCTGGTAGTTTTTACACTACCTTGGTAGGCATCTGAAAGACACCACAAAAGTTGTTCTACCTGCTTTCTGGGCTGAGATGGGGAACTGCTGAATTTTGGAGTCGGCTGGTGACAAAATGTTCCAAACACACCCCATGCACAACTCCACCGGGGAAGGTGCCAGACAGGAGTTCTCTTGGTAGTTTTTACAGTACCTTGGTAGGCAGCTGAAAGGCACCACAAAAGTTGTTCTTCCTGCTTTCTGGGCTGAGATGGGGAACGGCTGAATTTTGGACTCGGCCGGTGACAAAATGTTCCAAACACACCCCATGCACAACTCCACCACGGAAGGTGCCAGACAGGAGTTCTCTTGGTAGTTTTTACATTGCTCTGGTAGGCATCTGAAAGATACCAGAAAAGATGTTCTACCTGCTTTCTGAGCTGAGATGGGGAAACGCTGAATTTTGGAGTCGGCTGGTGACAAAATGTTCCAAACACACCCCATGCACAACTCCACCGGGGAAGGTGCCAGACAGGAGTTCTCTTGGTAGTTTTTACACTACCTTGGTAGGCAGCTGAAAGGCACCACAAAAGTTGTTCTTCCTGCTTTCTGGGCTGAGATGGGGAACGGCTGAATTTTGGAGTCGGCCGGTGACAAAATGTTCCAAACACACCCCATGCACAACTCCACCGGGGAAGGTGCCAGACAGGAGTTCTCTTCGTAGTTTTTACACTACCTTGGTAGGCATCTAAAAGACACCACAAAAGTTGTTTTACCTGCTTTCTGGGCTGAGATGGGGAACCGCTGAATTTTGGAGTCGGCTGGTGACAAAATGTTCCAAACACACCCCATGCACAACTCCACCGGGGAAGGTGCCAGACAGGAGTTCTCTTGGTAGTTTTTACACTACCTTGGTAGGCATTTGAAAGGCACCACAAAAGTTGTTCTTCCTGCTTTCTGGGCTGAGATGGGGAACGGCTGAATTTTGGAGTCGGCCGGTGACAAAATGTTCCAAACACACCCCATGCACAACTCCACCGGGGAAGGTGCCAGACAGGAGTTCTCTTGGTAGTTTTTACACTACCTTGGTAGGCAGCTGAAAGGCACCACAAAAGTTGTTCTTCCTGCTTTCTGGGCTGAGATGGGGAACGGCTGAATTTTGGAGTCGGCCGGTGACAAAATGTTCCAAACACACCCCATGCACAACTCCACCGGGGAAGGTGCCAGACAGGAGTTCTCTTGGTAGTTTTTACACTACCTTGGTAGGCATCTAAAAGACACCACAAAAGTTGTTTTACCTGCTTTCTGGGCTGAGATGGGGAACCGCTGAATTTTGGAGTCGGCTGGTGACAAAATGTTCCAAACACACCCCATGCACAACTCCACCGGGGAAGGTGCCAGACAGGAGTTCTCTTGGTAGTTTTTACACTACCTTGGTAGGCAGCTGAAAGGCACCACAAAAGTTGTTCTTCCTGCTTTCTGGGCTGAGATGGGGAACGGCTGAATTTTGGACTCGGCCGGTGACAAAATGTTCCAAACACACCCCATGCACAACTCCACCGGGGAAGGTGCCAGACAAGAGTTCTCTTGGTAGTTTTTACACTACCTTGGTAGGCATCTAAAAGACACCACAAAAGTTGTTTTACCTGCTTTCTGGGCTGAGATGGGGAACCGCTGAATTTTGGAGTCGGCTGGTGACAAAATGTTCCAAACACACCCCATGCACAACTCCACCGGGGAAGGTGCCAGACAGGAGTTCTCTTGGTAGTTTTTACACTACCTTGGTAGGCATCTAAAAGACACCACAAAAGTTGTTGTACCTGCTTTCTGGGCTGAGATGGGGAACCGCTGAATTTTGGAGTCGGCCGGTGACAAAATGTTCCAAACACACCCCATGCACAACTCCACCGGGGAAGGTGCCAGACAGGAGTTCTCCTGGTAGATTTTACATTGCTCCGGTAGGCATCTGAAAGACACCTCAAAAGTTGTTCTACCTGCTTTCTGGGCTGAGATGGGGAACCGCTGAATTTTGGAGTCGGCTGGTGACAAAATGTTCCAAACACACCCCATGCACAACTCCACCGGGGAAGGTGCCAGACAGGAGTTCCCCTGGTAGTTTTTACACTACCTTGGTAGGCATCTGAAAGACACCACAAAAGTTGTTCTACCTGCTTTCTGGGCTCAGATGGGGAAACGCTGAATTTTGGACTCGGCTGGTGACAAAATGTTCCAAACACACCCCATGCACAACTCCACCGGGGAAGGTGCCAGACAGGAG
Organism: Falco biarmicus; assembly: GCF_023638135.1. Lineage (NCBI taxonomy): Eukaryota > Metazoa > Chordata > Aves > Falconiformes > Falconidae > Falco > Falco biarmicus. The sequence continues at coordinate 34,317 of NW_026611748.1, forward strand.
TTCTCCTGGTAGTTTTTACACTACCTTGGTAGGCATCTGAAAGGCACCACAAAAGTTGTTCTACCTGCTTTCTGGGCTGAGATGGGGAAACGCTGAATTTTGGACTCGGCCGGTGACAAAATGTTCCAAACACACCCCATGCACAACTCCACCGGGGAAGGTGCCAGACAGGAGTTCTCCTGGTAGTTTTTACACTACCTTGGTAGGCATCTGAAAGACACCACAAAAGTTGTTCTACCTGCTTTCTGGGCTGAGATGGGGAACCGCTGAATTTTGGAGTCGGCTGGTGACAAAATGTTCCAAACACACCCCATGCACAACTCCACCGGGGAAGGTGCCAGACAGGAGTTCTCCTGGTAGTTTTTACATTGCTCCGGTAGGCATCTGAAAGACACCACAAAAGTTGTTCTACCTGCTTTCTGGGCTCAGATGGGGAACCGCTGAATTTTGGAGTCGGCCGGTGACAAAATGTTCCACAGACACCCCATGCACAACTCCACCGGGGAAGGTGCCAGGAACGAATTCTGTTGGTAATTTTTACACTACCTTGGTAGGCATCTGAAAGACACCACAAAAGTTGTTCTACCTGCTTTGTGGGCTGAGATGGGGAACCGCTGAATTTTGGACTCGGCTGGTGACAAAATGTTCCAAACACACCCCCTGCACAACTCCACCGGGGAAGGTGCCAGACAGGAGTTCTCCTGGTAGTTTTTACATTGCTCCGGTAGGCATCTGAAAGATACCACAAAAGATGTTTTACCTGCTTTCTGGGCTGAGATGGGGAACCGCTGAATTTTGGAGTCGGCTGGTGACAAAATGTTCCAAACACACCCCATGCACAACTCCACCGGGGAAGGTGCCAGACAGGAGTTCTCTTGGTAGTTTTTACACTACCTTGGTAGGCATTTGAAAGGCACCACAAAAGTTGTTCTACCTGCTTTCTGGGCTGAGATGGGGAACCGCTGAATTTTGGAGTCGGCTGGTGACAAAATGTTCCAAACACACCCCATGCACAACTCCACCGGGGAAGGTGCCAGACAGGAGTTCTCTTGGTAGTTTTTACACTACCTTGGTAGGCAGCTGAAAGGCACCACAAAAGTTGTTCTACCTGCTTTCTGGGCTGAGATGGGGAAACGCTGAATTTTGGAGTCGGCCGGTGACAAAATGTTCCAAACACACCCCATGCACAACTCCACCGGGGAAGGTGCCAGACAGGAGTTCTCCTGGTAGTTTTTACACTACCTTGGTAGGCATCTGAAAGACACCACAAAAGTTGTTCTACCTGCTTTCTGGGCTGAGATGGGGAACTGCTGAATTTTGGAGTCGGCTGGTGACAAAATGTTCCAAACACACCCCATGCACAACTCCACCGGGGAAGGTGCCAGACAGGAGTTCTTTTGGTAGTTTTTACAGTACCTTGGTAGGCAGCTGAAAGGCACCACAAAAGTTGTTCTTCCTGCTTTCTGGGCTGAGATGGGGAACGGCTGAATTTTGGAGTCGGCCGGTGACAAAATGTTCCAAACACACCCCATGCACAACTCCACCGGGGAAGGTGCCAGACAGGAGTTCTCTTGGTAGTTTTTACATTGCTCTGGTAGGCATCTGAAAGATACCAGAAAAGATGTTCTACCTGCTTTCTGGGCTGAGATGGGGAAACGCTGAATTTTGGAGTCGGCTGGTGACAAAATGTTCCAAACACACCCCATGCACAACTCCACCGGGGAAGGTGCCAGACAGGAGTTCTCTTGGTAGTTTTTACACTACCTTGGTAGGCAGCTGAAAGGCACCACAAAAGTTGTTCTTCCTGCTTTCTGGGCTGAGATGGGGAACGGCTGAATTTTGGAGTCGGCCGGTGACAAAATGTTCCAAACACACCCCATGCACAACTCCACCGGGGAAGGTGCCAGACAGGAGTTCTCCTGGTAGTTTTTACACTACCTTGGTAGGCATCTAAAAGACACCACAAAAGTTGTTTTACCTGCTTTCTGGGCTGAGATGGGGAACCGCTGAATTTTGGAGTCGGCTGGTGACAAAATGTTCCAAACACACCCCATGCACAACTCCACCGGGGAAGGTGCCAGACAGGAGTTCTCTTGGTAGTTTTTACACTACCTTGGTAGGCATTTGAAAGGCACCACAAAAGTTGTTCTTCCTGCTTTCTGGGCTGAGATGGGGAACCGCTGAATTTTGGAGTCGGCCGGTGACAAAATGTTCCAAACACACCCCATGCACAACTCCACCGGGGAAGGTGCCAGACAGGAGTTCTCTTGGTAGTTTTTACACTACCTTGGTAGGCAGCTGAAAGGCACCACAAAAGTTGTTCTTCCTGCTTTCTGGGCTGAGATGGGGAACGGCTGAATTTTGGAGTCGGCCGGTGACAAAATGTTCCAAACACACCCCATGCACAACTCCACCGGGGAAGGTGCCAGACAGGAGTTCTCTTGGTAGTTTTTACACTACCTTGGTAGGCATCTAAAAGACACCACAAAAGTTGTTTTACCTGCTTTCTGGGCTGAGATGGGGAACCGCTGAATTTTGGAGTCGGCTGGTGACAAAATGTTCCAAACACACCCCATGCACAACTCCACCGGGGAAGGTGCCAGACAGGAGTTCTCTTGGTAGTTTTTACACTACCTTGGTAGGCAGCTGAAAGGCACCACAAAAGTTGTTCTTCCTGCTTTCTGGGCTGAGATGGGGAACGGCTGAATTTTGGACTCGGCCGGTGACAAAATGTTCCAAACACACCCCATGCACAACTCCACCGGGGAAGGTGCCAGACAGGAGTTCTCTTGGTAGTTTTTACACTACCTTGGTAGGCATCTAAAAGACACCACAAAAGTTGTTTTACCTGCTTTCTGGGCTGAGATGGGGAACCGCTGAATTTTGGAGTCGGCTGGTGACAAAATGTTCCAAACACACCCCATGCACAACTCCACCGGGGAAGGTGCCAGACAGGAGTTCTCTTGGTAGTTTTTACACTACCTTGGTAGGCATCTAAAAGACACCACAAAAGTTGTTCTACCTGCTTTCTGGGCTGAGATGGGGAACCGCTGAATTTTGGAGTCGGCCGGTGACAAAATGTTCCAAACACACCCCATGCACAACTCCACCGGGGAAGGTGCCAGACAGGAGTTCTCCTGGTAGATTTTACATTGCTCCGGTAGGCATCTGAAAGACACCTCAAAAGTTGTTCTACCTGCTTTCTGGGCTGAGATGGGGAACCGCTGAATTTTGGAGTCGGCTGGTGACAAAATGTTCCAAACACACCCCATGCACAACTCCACCGGGGAAGGTGCCAGACAGGAGTTCCCCTGGTAGTTTTTACACTACCTTGGTAGGCATCTGAAAGACACCACAAAAGTTGTTCTACCTGCTTTCTGGGCTCAGATGGGGAAACGCTGAATTTTGGACTCGGCTGGTGACAAAATGTTCCAAACACACCCCATGCACAACTCCACCGGGGAAGGTGCCAGACAGGAGTTCTCCTGGTAGTTTTTACACTACCTTGATAGGCATCTGAAAGGCACCACAAAAGTTGTTCTACCTGCTTTCTGGGCTGAGATGGGGAAACGCTGAATTTTGGACTCGGCCGGTGACAAAATGTTCCAAACACACCCCATGCACAACTCCACCGGGGAAGGTGCCAGACAGGAGTTCTCCTGGTAGTTTTTACACTACCTTGGTAGGCATCTGAAAGACACCACAAAAGTTGTTCTACCTGCTTTCTGGGCTGAGATGGGGAACCGCTGAATTTTGGACTCGGCTGGTGACAAAATGTTCCAAACACACCCCATGCACAACTCCACCGGGGAAGGTGCCAGACAGGAGTTCTCCTGGTAGTTTTTACATTGCTCCGGTAGGCATCTGAAAGACACCACAAAAGTTGTTCTACCTGCTTTCTGGGCTGAGATGGGGAAACGCTGAATTTTGGAGTCGGCTGGTGACAAAATGTTCCAAACACACCCCATGCACAACTCCACCGGGGAAGGTGCCAGACAGGAGTTCTCCTCGTAGTTTTTACACTACCTTGGTAGGCATCTGAAAGGCACCACAAAAGTTCTTCTACCTGCTTTCTGGGCTGAGATGGGGAACCGCTGAATTTTGGAGTCGGCCGGTGACAAAATGTTCCAAACACACCCCATGCACAACTCCACCGGGGAAGGTGCCAGACAGGAGTTCTCCTGGTAGTTTTTACACTACCTTGGTAGGCACCTCAAAGACACCACAAAAGTTGTTCTACCTGCTTTCTGGGCTGAGATGGGGAACCGCTGAATTTTGGAGTCGGCTGGTGACAAAATGTTCCAAACACACCCCCTGCACAACTCCACCGGGGAAGGTGCCAGACAGGAGTTCTCCTGGTAGTTTTTACATTGCTCCGGTAGGCATCTGAAAGACACCACAAAAGTTGTTCTACCTGCTTTCTGGGCTGAGATGGGGAACCGCTGAATTTTGGAGTCGGCCGGTGACAAAATGTTCCAAACACACCCCCTGCACAACTCCACCGGGGAAGGTGCCAGACAAGAGTTCTCCTGGTAGTTTTTACACTACCTTGGTAGGCAGCTGAAAGGCACCACAAAAGTTGTTCTACCTGCTTTCTGGGCTGAGATGGGGAAACGCTGAATTTTGGAGTCGGCCGGTGACAAAATGTTCCAAACACACCCCATGCACAACTCCACCGGGGAAGGTGCCAGACAGGAGTTCTCCTGGTAGATTTTACACTACCTTGGTAGGCATCTGAAAGACACCACAAAAGTTGTTCTACCTGCTTTCTGGGCTGAGATGGGGAAACGCTGAATTTTGGAGTCGGCCGGTGACAAAATGTTCCAAACACACCCCATGCACAACTCCACCGGGGAAGGTGCCAGACAGGAGTTCTCTTGATAGTTTTTACACTACCTTGGTAGGCATCTGAAAGACACCACAAAAGTTGTTCTACCTGCTTTCTGGGCTGAGATGGGGAACCGCTGAATTTTGGAGTCGGCTGGTGACAAAATGTTCCAAACACACCCCATGCACAACTCCACCGGGGAAGGTGCCAGACAGGAGTTCTCCTGGTAGTTTTTACATTGCTCCGGTAGGCATCTGAAAGACACCACAGAAGTTGTTCTACCTGCTTTCTGGGCTGAGATGGGGAATCGCTGAATTTTGGACTCGGCTGGTGACAAAATGTTCCAAACACACCCCATGCAAAACTCCACCGGGGAAGGTGCCAGACAGGAGTTCTCTTGGTAGTTTTTACACTACCTTGGTAGGCATCTGAAAGACACCACAGAAGTTGTTCTACCTGCTTTCTGGGCTGAGATGGGGAACCGCTGAATTTTGGAGTCGGCCGGTGACAAAATGTTCCAAACACACCCCATGCACAACTCCACCGGGGAAGGTGCCAGAGAAGAGTTCTCCTTGTAGTTTTTACACTACCTTGGTAGGCAGCTGAAAGGCACCACAAAAGTTGTTCTACCTGCTTTCTGGGCTGAGATGGGGAACCGCTGAATTTTGGAGTCGGCCGGTGACAAAATGTTCCAAACACACCCCATGCACAACTCCACCGGGGAAGGTGCCAGACAGGAGTTCTCCTGGTAGTTTTTACACTACCTTGGTAGGCACCTCAAAGACACCACAAAAGTTGTTCTACCTGCTTTCTGGGCTGAGATGGGGAACCGCTGAATTTTGGAGTCGGCTGGTGACAAAATGTTCCAAACACACCCCCTGCACAACTCCACCGGGGAAGGTGCCAGACAGGAGTTCTCCTGGTAGTTTTTACATTGCTCCGGTAGGCATCTGAAAGACACCACAAAAGTTGTTCTACCTGCTTTCTGGGCTGAGATGGGGAACCGCTGAATTTTGGAGTCGGCCGGTGACAAAATGTTCCAAACACACCCCATGCACAACTCCACCGGGGAAGGTGCCAGAGAAGAGTTCTCCTTGTAGTTTTTACACTACCTTGGTAGGCAGCTGAAAGGCACCACAAAAGTTGTTCTACCTGCTTTCTGGGCTGAGATGGGGAAACGCTGAATTTTGGAGTCGGCCGGTGACAAAATGTTCCAAACACACCCCATGCACAACTCCACCGGGGAAGGTGCCAGACAGGAGTTCTCTTGGTAGTTTTTACACTACCTTGGTAGGCATTTGAAAGGCACCACAAAAGTTGTTCTTCCTGCTTTCTGGGCTGAGATGGGGAACCGCTGAATTTTGGAGTCGGCCGGTGACAAAATGTTCCAAACACACCCCATGCACAACTCCACCGGGGAAGGTGCCAGACAGGAGTTCTGTTGGTAGATTTTACACTACCTTGGTAGGCATTTGAAAGGCACCACAAAAGTTCTTCTACCTGCTTTCTGGGCTGAGATGGGGAACAGCTGAATTTTGGAGTCGGCTGGTGACAAAATGTTCCAAACACACCCCATGCACAACTCCACCGGGGAAGGTGCCAGACAGGAGTTCTCCTGGTAGTTTTTACACTACCTTGGTAGGCATCTGAAAGGCACCACAAAAGTTGTTCTACCTGCTTTCTGGGCTGAGATGGGGAATCGCTGAATTTTGGACTCGGCTGGTGACAAAATGTTCCAAACACACCCCATGCACAACTCCACCGGGGAAGGTGCCAGACAGGAGTTCCCCTGGTAGTTTTTACACTACCTTGGTAGGCATCTGAAAGACACCACAAAAGTTGTTCTACCTGCTTTCTGGGCTCAGATGGGGAAACGCTGAATTTTGGACTCGGCTGGTGACAAAATGTTCCAAACACACCCCATGCACAACTCCACCGGGGAAGGTGCCAGACAGGAGTTCTCTTGGTAGTTTTTACACTACCTTGGTAGGCAGCTGAAAGGCACCACAAAAGTTGTTCTACCTGCTTTCTGGGCTGAGATGGGGAAACGCTGAATTTTGGACTCGGCTGGTGACAAAATGTTCCAAACACACCCCATGCACAACTCCACCGGGGAAGGTGCCAGACAGGAGTTCTCCTGGTAGTTTTTACACTACCTTGGTAGGCATCTGAAAGACACCACAAAAGTTGTTCTTCCTGCTTTCTGGGCTGAGATGGGGAACCGCTGAATTTTGGAGTCGGCTGGTGACAAAATGTTCCAAACACACCCCATGCACAACTCCACCGGGGAAGGTGCCAGACAGGAGTTCTCCTGGTAGTTTTTACACTACCTTGGTAGGCATCTGAAAGGCACCACAAAAGTTGTTCTACCTGCTTTCTGGGCTGAGATGGGGAAACGCTGAATTTTGGACTCGGCTGGTGACAAAATGTTCCAAACACACCCCATGCACAACTCCACCGGGGAAGGTGCCAGACAGGAGTTCTCTTGGTAGTTTTTACACTACCTTGGTAGGCAGCTGAAAGGCACAAGAAAAGTTGTTCTACCTGCTTTCTGGGCTGAGATGGGGAATCGCTGAATTTTGGACTCGGCCGGTGACAAAATGTTCCAAACACACCCCATGCACAACTCCACCGGGGAAGGTGCCAGACAGGAGTTCTCTTAGTAGTTTTTACACTACCTTGGTAGGCATCTGAACGACACCACAAAAGTTGTTTTACCTGCTTTCTGGGCTGAGATGGGGAAACGCTGAATTTTGGAGTCGGCCGGTGACAAAATGTTCCAAACACACCCCATGCACAACTCCACCGGGGAAGGTGCCAGACAAGAGTTCTCTTGGTAGTTTTTACACTTCCTTGGTAGGCAGCTGAAAGGCACCACAAAAGTTGTTCTACCTGCTTTCTGGGCTGAGATGGGGAAACGCTGAATTTTGGAGTCGGCTGGTGACAAAATGTTCCAAACACACCCCATGCACAACTCCACCGGGGAAGGTGCCAGACAGGAGTTCTCCTGGTAGTTTTTACACTACCTTGGTAGGCAGCTGAAAGGCACCACAAAAGTTGTTCTACCTGCTTTCTGGGCTGAGATGGGGAAACGCTGAATTTTGGAGTCGGCCGGTGACAAAATGTTCCAAACACACCCCATGCACAACTCCACCGGGGAAGGTGCCAGAAAGGAGTTCTCTTGGTAGTTTTTACACTACCTTGGTAGGCATCTAAAAGACACCACAAAAGTTGTTCTACCTGCTTTCTGGGCTGAGATGGGGAAACGCTGAATTTTGGAGTCGGCCGGTGACAAAATGTTCCAAACACAGCCCATGCACAACTCCACCGGGGAAGGTGCCAGACAGGAGTTCTCCTCGTAGTTTTCACACTACCTTGGTAGGCAGCTGAAAGGCACAAGAAAAGTTGTTCTACCTGCTTTCTGGGCTGAGATGGGGAACCGCTGAATTTTGGAGTCGGCCGGTGACAAAATGTTCCAAACACACCCCATGCACAACTCCACCGGGGAAGGTGCCAGACAGGAGTTCTCTTGATAGTTTTTACACTACCTTGGTAGGCAGCTGAAAGGCACCACAAAAGTTGTTCTACCTGCTTTCTGGGCTGAGATGGGGAAACGCTGAATTTTGGACTCGGCTGGTGAAAAATGTTCCAAACACACCCCACGCACAACTCCACCGGGGAAGGTGCCAGACAGGAGTTCTCCTGGTAGTTTTTACATTGCTCCGGTAGGCATCTGAAAGACACCACAAAAGTTGTTCTACCTGCTTTCTGGGCTGAGATGGGGAACCGCTGAATTTTGGAGTCGGCCGGTGACAAAATGTTCCAAACACACCCCATGCACAACTCCACCGGGGAAGGCGCCAGACAGGAGTTCTCTTGATAGTTTTTACACTACCTTGGTAGGCATCTGAAAGACACCACAAAAGTTGTTCTACCTGCTTTCTGGGCTGAGATGGGGAATCGCTGAATTTTGGACTCGGCCGGTGACAAAATGTTCCAAACACACCCCATGCACCACTCCACCGGGGAAGGTGCCAGACAGGAGTTCTCCTGGTAGTTTTTACACTACCTTGGTAGGCATCTGAAAGACACCACAAAAGTTGTTCTACCTGCTTTCTGGGCTGAGATGGGGAACCGCTGAATTTTGGAGTCGGCTGGTGACAAAATGTTCCAAACACACCCCATGCACAACTCCACCGGGGAAGGTGCCAGACAGGAGTTCTCCTGGTAGTTTTTACACTACCTTTGTAGGCATCTGAAAGACACCACAAAAGTTGTTCTACCTGCTTTCTGGGCTGAGATGGGGAACCGCTGAATTTTGGAGTCGGCTGGTGACAAAATGTTCCAAACACACCCCATGCACAACTCCACCGGGGAAGGTGCCAGACAGGAGTTCTCCTGGTAGTTTTTACACTACCTTGGTAGGCATCTGAAAGACACCACAAAAGTTGTTCTACCTGCTTTCTGGGCTGAGATGGGGAACCGCTGAATTTTGGAGTCGGCTGGTGACAAAATGTTCCAAACACACCCCCTGCACAACTCCACCGGGGAAGGTGCCAGACAGGAGTTCTCTTAGTAGTTTTTACATTGCTCCGGTAGGCATCTGAAAGACACCACAAAAGTTGTTCTACCTGCTTTCTGGGCTGAGATGGGGAAACGCTGAATTTTGGAGTCGGCTGGTGACAAAATGTTCCAAACACACCCCCTGCACAACTCCACCGGGGAAGGTGCCAGACAGGAGTTCTCTTGGTAGTTTTTACACTACCTTGGTAGGCAGCTGAAAGGCACAAGAAAAGTTGTTCTACCTGCTTTCTGGGCTGAGATGGGGAAACGCTGAATTTTGGACTCGGCTGGTGACAAAATGTTCCAAACACACCCCATGCACAACTCCACCACGGAAGGTGCCAGACAGGAGTTCTCCTGGTAGTTTTTACACTACCTTGGTAGGCATCTGAAAGACACCACAAAAGTTGTTCTACCTGCTTTCTGGGCTGAGATGGGGAATCGCTGAATTTTGGACTCGGCTGGTGACAAAATGTTCCACAGACACCCCATGCACAACTCCACCGGGGAAGGTGCCAGGAACGAATTCTGTTGGTAGTTTTTACACTACCTTGGTAGGCAGCTGAAAGGCACAAGAAAAGTTGTTGTACCTGCTTTGTGGGCTGAGATGGGGAACCGCTGAATTTTGGAGTCGGCCGTTGACAAAATGTTCCAAACACACCCCATGCACAACTCCACCGGGGAAGGTGCCAGACAGGAGTTCTCTTGGTAGTTTTTACACTACCTTGGTAGGCATCTGAAAGACACCACAAAAGTTGTTCTACCTGCTTTCTGGGCTGAGATGGGGAATCGCTGAATTTTGGAGTCGGCCGGTGACAAAATGTTCCAAACACACCCCCTGCACAACTCCACCGGGGAAGGTGCCAGACAGGAGTTCTCCTGGTAGTTTTTACACTACCTTGGTAGGCATCTGAAAGACACCACAAAAGTTGTTCTACCTGCTTTCTGGGCTGAGATGGGGAACCGCTGAATTTTGGAGTCGGCCGGTGACAAAATGTTTCACAGACACCCCATGCACATCTCCACCGGGGAAGGTGCCAGACAGGAGTTCTCCTGGTGGTTTTTACACTACCTTGGTAGGCATTTGAAAGGCACCACAAAAGTTGTTCTTCCTGCTTTCTGGGCTGAGATGGGGAACCGCTGAATTTTGGACTCGGCCGGTGACAAAATGTTCCACAGACACCCCATGCACAACTCCACCGGGGAAGGTGCCAGGAACGAATTCTGTTGGTAGTTTTTACACTACCTTGGTAGGCAGCTGAAAGGCACAAGAAAAGTTGTTGTACCTGCTTTGTGGGCTGAGATGCGGAAACGCTGAATTTTGGAGTCGGCCGTTGACAAAATGTTCCAAACACACCCCATGCACAACTCCACCGGGGAAGGTGCCAGACAGGAGTTCTCTTGGTAGTTTTTACACTACCTTGGTAGGCATCTGAAAGGCACCACAAAAGTTGTTCTACCTGCTTTCTGGGCTGAGATGGGGAAACGCTGAATTTTGGAGTCGGCCGGTGACAAAATGTTCCAAACACACCCCATGCACAACTCCACCGGGGAAGGTGCCAGACAGGAGTTCTCCTGGTAGTTTTTACACTACCTTGGTAGGCATCTGAAAGACACCACAAAAGTTGTTCTACCTGCTTTCTGGGCTGAGATGGGGAACCGCTGAATTTTGGACTCGGCCGGTGACAAAATGTTCCAAACACACCCCATGCACAACTCCACCGGGGAATGTGCCAGACAGGAGTTCTCTTGGTAGTTTTTACACTACCTTGGTAGGCATCTAAAAGACACCACAAAAGTTCTTCTACCTGCTTTCTGGGCTGAGATGGGGAACCGCTGAATTTTGGACTCGGCTGGTGACAAAATGTTCCAAACACACCCCATGCACAACTCCACCGGGGAAGGTGCCAGACAGGAGTTCTCCTGGTAGTTTTTACATTGCTCCGGTAGGCATCTGAAAGACACCACAAAAGTTGTTCTACCTGCTTTCTGGGCTCAGATGGGGAAACGCTGAATTTTGGACTCGGCTGGTGACAAAATGTTCCAAACACACCCCATGCACAACTCCACCGGGGAAGGTGCCAGACAGGAGTTCTCTTGGTAGTTTTTACACTACCTTGGTAGGCATCTGAAAGACACCACAAAAGTTGTTCTACCTGCTTTCTGGGCTGAGATGGGGAAACGCTGAATTTTGGAGTCGGCTGGTGACAAAATGTTCCAAACACACCCCATGCACAACTCCACCGGGGAAGGTGCCAGACAGGAGTTCTCCTGGTAGTTTTTACACTACCTTGGTAGGCATCTGAAAGACACCACAAAAGTTGTTCTACCTGCTTTCTGGGCTGAGATGGGGAATCGCTGAATTTTGGAGTCGGCCGGTGACAAAATGTTCCAAACACACCCCATGCACAACTCCACCGGGGAAGGTGCCAGACAGGAGTTCTCTTCGTAGTTTTTACACTACCTTGGTAGGCATCTGAAAGACACCACAAAAGTTGTTCTACCTGCTTTCTGGGCTGAGATGGGGAATCGCTGAATTTTGGACTCGGCTGGTGATAAAATGTTCCAAACACACCCCCTGCACAACTCCACCGGGGAAGGTGCCAGACAGGAGTTCTCCTGGTAGTTTTTACATTGCTCCGGTAGGCATCTGAAAGACACCACAAAAGTTGTTCTACCTGCTTTCTGGGCTGAGATGGGGAACCGCTGATTTTTGGAGTCGGCCGGTGACAAAATGTTTCACAGACACCCCATGCACAACTCCACCGGGGAAGGTGCCAGACAGGAGTTCTCCTGGTGGTTTTTACACTACCTTGGTAGGCATTTGAAAGGCACCACAAAAGTTGTTCTACCTGCTTTCTGGGCTGAGATGGGGAAACGCTGAATTTTGGAGTCGGCTGGTGGCAAAATGTTCCAAACACACCCCCTGCACAACTCCACCGGGGAAGGTGCCAGACAGGAGTTCTCCTGGTAGTTTTTACATTGATCCGGTAGGCAGCTGAAAGGCACCACAAAAGATGTTCTACCTGCTTTCTGGGCTGAGATGGGGAAACGCTGAATTTTGGACTCGGCTGGTGACAAAATGTTCCAAACACACCCCATGCACAACTCCACCGGGGAAGGTGCCAGACAGGAGTTCTCTTAGTAGTTTTTACACTACCTTGGTAGGCATCTGAAAGGCACCACAAAAGTTGTTCTACCTGCTTTCTGGGCTGAGATGGGGAACCGCTGAATTTTGGAGTCGGCTGGTGGCAAAATGTTCCAAACACACCCCCTGCACAACTCCACCGGGGAAGGTGCCAGACAGGAGTTCTCCTGGTAGTTTTTACACTACCTTGGTAGGCATCTGAAAGACACCACAAAAGTTTTTCTACCTGCTTTCTGGGCTGAGATGGGGAAACGCTGAATTTTGGACTCGGCCGGTGACAAAATGTTCCAAACACACCCCATGCACAACTCCACCGGGGAAGGTGCCAGACAGGAGTTCTCTTAGTAGTTTTTACACTACCTTGGTAGGCATCTGAAAGACACCACAAAAGTTGTTCTACCTGCTTTCTGGGCTGAGATGGGGAACCGCTGAATTTTGGACTCGGCTGGTGATAAAATGTTCCAAACACACCCCCTGCACAACTCCACCGGGGAAGGTGCCAGGAACGAATTCTCTTGGTAGTTTTTACACTACCTTGGTAGGCAGCTGAAAGGCACAAGAAAAGTTGTTCTACCTGCTTTGTGGGCTGAGATGGGGAACCGCTGATTTTTGGAGTCGGCCGGTGACAAAATGTTCCAAACACACCCCCTGCACAACTCCACCGGGGAAGGTGCCAGACAGGAGTTCTCCTGGTAGTTTTTACACTACCTTGGTAGGCATCTGAAAGACACCACAAAAGTTGTTCTACCTGCTTTCTGGGCTGAGATGGGGAAACGCTGAATTTTGGACTCGGCTGGTGACAAAATGTTCCAAACACACCCCCTGCACAACTCCACCGGGGAAGGTGCCAGACAGGAGTTCTCCTGGTAGTTTTTACATTGCTCCGGTAGGCATCTGAAAGACACCACAAAAGTTGTTCTACCTGCTTTCTGGGCTGAGATGGGGAACGGCTGAATTTTGGAGTCGGCCGGTGACAAAATGTTCCACAGACACCCCATGCACAACTCCACCGGGGAAGGTGCCAGGAACGAATTCTGTTGGTAGTTTTTACACTACCTTGGTAGGCAGCTGAAAGGCACAAGAAAAGTTGTTGTACCTGCTTTGTGGGCTGAGATGGGGAACCGCTGAATTTTGGAGTCGGCCGTTGACAAAATGTTCCAAACACACCCCATGCACAACTCCACCGGGGAAGGTGCCAGACAGGAGTTCTCCTGGTAGTTTTTACACTACCTTGGTAGGCATTTGAAAGGCACCACAAAAGTTGTTCTTCCTGCTTTCTGGGCTGAGATGGGGAACCGCTGAATTTTGGACTCGGCCGGTGACAAAATGTTTCACAGACACCCCATGCACAACTCCACCGGGGAAGGTGCCAGGAACGAATTCTGTTGGTAGTTTTTACACTACCTTGGTAGGCAGCTGAAAGGCACAAGAAAAGTTGTTGTACCTGCTTTGTGGGCTGAGATGGGGAACGGCTGAATTTTGGAGTCGGCCGTTGACAAAATGTTCCAAACACACCCCATGCACAACTCCACCGGGGAAGGTGCCAGACAGGAGTTCTCTTGGTAGTTTTTACACTACCTTGGTAGGCATCTGAAAGGCACCACAAAAGTTGTTCTACCTGCTTTCTGGGCTGAGATGGGGAAACGCTGAATTTTGGAGTCGGCCGGTGACAAAATGTTCCAAACACACCCCATGCACAACTCCACCGGGGAAGGTGCCAGACAGGAGTTCTCCTGGTAGTTTTTACACTACCTTGGTAGGCATCTGAAAGACACCACAAAAGTTGTTCTACCTGCTTTCTGGGCTGAGATGGGGAACCGCTGAATTTTGGACTCGGCCGGTGACAAAATGTTCCAAACACACCCCATGCACAACTCCACCGGGGAAGGTGCCAGACAGGAGTTCTCTTGGTAGTTTTTACACTACCTTGGTAGGCATCTAAAAGACACCACAAAAGTTCTTCTACCTGCTTTCTGGGCTGAGATGCGGAAACGCTGAATTTTGGACTCGGCTGGTGACAAAATGTTCCAAACACACCCCATGCACAACTCCACCGGGGAAGGTGCCAGACAGGAGTTCTCCTGGTAGTTTTTACATTGCTCCGGTAGGCATCTGAAAGACACCACAAAAGTTGTTCTACCTGCTTTCTGGGCTGAGATGGGGAAACGCTGAATTTTGGACTCGGCTGGTGACAAAATGTTCCAAACACACCCCATGCACAACTCCACCGGGGAAGGTGCCAGACAGGAGTTCTCTTGGTAGTTTTTACACTACCTTGGTAGGCATCTGAAAGACACCACAAAAGTTGTTCTACCTGCTTTCTGGGCTGAGATGGGGAAACGCTGAATTTTGGACTCGGCTGGTGACAAAATGTTCCAAACACACCCCATGCACAACTCCACCGGGGAAGGTGCCAGACAGGAGTTCTCCTGGTAGTTTTTACACTACCTTGGTAGGCATCTGAAAGACACCACAAAAGTTGTTCTACCTGCTTTCTGGGCTGAGATGGGGAATCGCTGAATTTTGGAGTCGGCCGGTGACAAAATGTTCCAAACACACCCCATGCACAACTCCACCGGGGAAGGTGCCAGACAGGAGTTCTCTTCGTAGTTTTTACACTACCTTGGTAGGCATCTGAAAGACACCACAAAAGTTGTTCTACCTGCTTTCTGGGCTGAGATGAGGAATCGCTGAATTTTGGACTCGGCTGGTGATAAAATGTTCCAAACACACCCCCTGCACAACTCCACCGGGGAAGGTGCCAGACAGGAGTTCTCCTGGTAGTTTTTACATTGCTCCGGTAGGCATCTGAAAGACACCACAAAAGTTGTTCTACCTGCTTTCTGGGCTGAGATGGGGAACCGCTGATTTTTGGAGTCGGCCGGTGACAAAATGTTTCACAGACACCCCATGCACAACTCCACCGGGGAAGGTGCCAGACAGGAGTTCTCCTGGTGGTTTTTACACTACCTTGGTAGGTATTTGAAAGGCACCACAAAAGTTGTTCTACCTGCTTTCTGGGCTGAGATGGGGAAACGCTGAATTTTGGAGTCGGCTGGTGGCAAAATGTTCCAAACACACCCCCTGCACAACTCCACCGGGGAAGGTGCCAGACAGGAGTTCTCCTGGTAGTTTTTACATTGATCCGGTAGGCAGCTGAAAGGCACCACAAAAGATGTTCTACCTGCTTTCTGGGCTGAGATGGGGAAACGCTGAATTTTGGACTCGGCTGGTGACAAAATGTTCCAAACACACCCCATGCACAACTCCACCGGGGAAGGTGCCAGACAGGAGTTCTCTTAGTAGTTTTTACACTACCTTGGTAGGCATCTGAAAGGCACCACAAAAGTTGTTCTACCTGCTTTCTGGGCTGAGATGGGGAACCGCTGAATTTTGGAGTCGGCTGGTGGCAAAATGTTCCAAACACACCCCATGCACAACTCCACCGGGGAAGGTGCCAGACAGGAGTTCTCCTGGTAGTTTTTACACTACCTTGGTAGGCATCTGAAAGACACCACAAAAGTTTTTCTACCTGCTTTCTGGGCTGAGATGGGGAATCGCTGAATTTTGGACTCGGCCGGTGACAAAATGTTCCAAACACACCCCATGCACAACTCCACCGGGGAAGGTGCCAGACAGGAGTTCTCTTAGTAGTTTTTACACTACCTTGGTAGGCATCTGAAAGACACCACAAAAGTTGTTCTACCTGCTTTCTGGGCTGAGATGGGGAACCGCTGAATTTTGGACTCGGCTGGTGATAAAATGTTCCAAACACACCCCCTGCACAACTCCACCGGGGAAGGTGCCAGGAACGAATTCTGTTGGTAGTTTTTACACTACCTTGGTAGGCAGCTGAAAGGCACAAGAAAAGTTGTTCTACCTGCTTTGTGGGCTGAGATGGGGAACCGCTGATTTTTGGAGTCGGCCGGTGACAAAATGTTCCAAACACACCCCCTGCACAACTCCACCGGGGAAGGTGCCAGACAGGAGTTCTCCTGGTAGTTTTTACACTACCTTGGTAGGCATCTGAAAGACACCACAAAAGTTGTTCTACCTGCTTTCTGGGCTGAGATGGGGAAACGCTGAATTTTGGACTCGGCTGGTGACAAAATGTTCCAAACACACCCCCTGCACAACTCCACCGGGGAAGGTGCCAGACAGGAGTTCTCCTGGTAGTTTTTACATTGCTCCGGTAGGCATCTGAAAGACACCACAAAAGTTGTTCTACCTGCTTTCTGGGCTGAGATGGGGAACGGCTGAATTTTGGAGTCGGCCGGTGACAAAATGTTCCACAGACACCCCATGCACAACTCCACCGGGGAAGGTGCCAGGAACGAATTCTGTTGGTAGTTTTTACACTACCTTGGTAGGCAGCTGAAAGGCACAAGAAAAGTTGTTGTACCTGCTTTGTGGGCTGAGATGGGGAACCGCTGAATTTTGGAGTCGGCCGTTGACAAAATGTTCCAAACACACCCCATGCACAACTCCACCGGGGAAGGTGCCAGACAGGAGTTCTCCTGGTAGTTTTTACACTACCTTGGTAGGCATCTGAAAGACACCACAAATGTTGTTCTTCCTGCTTTCTGGGCTGAGATGGGGAACCGCTGAATTTTGGACTCGGCCGGTGACAAAATGTTCCAAATACACCCCATGCACAACTCCACCGGGGAAGGTGCCAGACAGGAGTTCTCTTGGTAGTTTTTACACTACCTTGGTAGGCAGCTGAAAGGCACCACAAAAGTTGTTCTACCTGCTTTCTGGGCTGAGATGGGGAACCGCTGAATTTTGGACTCGGCTGGTGACAAAATGTTCCAAACACACCCCCTGCACAACTCCACCGGGGAAGGTGCCAGACAGGAGTTCTCCTGGTAGTTTTTACATTGCTCCGGTAGGCATCTGAAAGACACCACAAAAGTTGTTCTACCTGCTTTCTGGGCTGAGATGGGGAACCGCTGAATTTTGGACTCGGCCGGTGACAAAATGTTCCACAGACACCCCATGCACAACTCCACCGGGGAAGGTGCCAGGAACGAATTCTCTTGGTAGTTTTTACACTACCTTGGTAGGCAGCTGAAAGGCACAAGAAAAGTTGTTCTACCTGCTTTGTGGGCTGAGATGGGGAACCGCTGAATTTTGGACTCGGCCGGTGACAAAATGTTCCAAACACACCCCATGCACAACTCCACCGGGGAAGGTGCCAGGAACGAATTCTGTTGGTAGTTTTTACACTACCTTGGTAGGCAGCTGAAAGGCACAAGAAAAGTTGTTCTACCTGCTTTGTGGGCTGAGATGGGGAACCGCTGAATTTTGGACTCGGCTGGTGACAAAATGTTCCAAACACACCCCCTGCACAACTCCACCGGGGAAGGTGCCAGACAGGAGTTCTCCTGGTAGTTTTTACATTGCTCCGGTAGGCATCTGAAAGACACCACAAAAGTTGTTCTACCTGCTTTCTGGGCTGAGATGGGGAATCGCTGAATTTTGGAGTCGGCCGGTGACAAAATGTTTCACAGACACCCCATGCACAACTCCACCGGGGAAGGTGCCAGACAGGAGTTCTCCTGGTGGTTTTTACACTACCTTGGTAGGCATTTGAAAGGCACCACAAAAGTTGTTCTACCTGCTTTCTGGGCTGAGATGGGGAACCGCTGAATTTTGGACTCGGCCGGTGACAAAATGTTCCACAGACACCCCATGCACAACTCCACCGGGGAAGGAGCCAGGAACGAATTCTGTTGGTAGTTTTTACACTACCTTGGTAGGCAGCTGAAAGGCACAAGAAAAGTTGTTGTACCTGCTTTGTGGGCTGAGATGGGGAACCGCTGAATTTTGGAGTCGGCCGGTGACAAAATGTTCCAAACACACCCCATGCACAACTCCACCGGGGAAGGTGCCAGACAGGAGTTCTCTTGGTAGTTTTTACACTACCTTGGTAGGCATCTGAAAGGCACCAAAAAAGTTGTTCTACCTGCTTTCTGGGCTGAGATGGGGAACCGCTGAATTTTGGAGTCGGCCGGTGACAAAATGTTCCAAACACACCCCATGCACAACTCCACCACGGAAGGTGCCAGACAGGAGTTCTCCTGGTAGTTTTTACACTACCTTGGTAGGCATCTGAAAGACACCACAAAAGTTGTTCTACCTGCTTTCTGGGCTGAGATGGGGAATCGCTGAATTTTGGAGTCGGCCGGTGACAAAATGTTCCAAACACACCCCCTGCACAACTCCACCGGGGAAGGTGCCAGACAGGAGTTCTCCTGGTAGTTTTTACACTACCTTGGTAGGCATCTGAAAGACACCACAAAAGTTGTTCTACCTGCTTTCTGGGCTGAGATGGGGAACCGCTGAATTTTGGAGTCGGCCGGTGACAAAATGTTTCACAGACACCCCATGCACATCTCCACCGGGGAAGGTGCCAGACAGGAGTTCTCCTGGTGGTTTTTACACTACCTTGGTAGGCATTTGAAAGGCACCACAAAAGTTGTTCTTCCTGCTTTCTGGGCTGAGATGGGGAACCGCTGAATTTTGGAGTCGGCCGGTGACAAAATGTTCCACAGACACCCCATGCACAACTCCACCGGGGAAGGTGCCAGGAACAAATTCTGTTGGTAGTTTTTACACTACCTTGGTAGGCAGCTGAAAGGCACAAGAAAAGTTGTTGTACCTGCTTTGTGGGCTGAGATGCGGAAACGCTGAATTTTGGAGTCGGCCGTTGACAAAATGTTCCAAACACACTCCATGCACAACTCCACCGGGGAAGGTGCCAGACAGGAGTTCTCTTGGTAGTTTTTACACTACCTTGGTAGGCATCTGAAAGGCACCACAAAAGTTGTTCTACCTGCTTTCTGGGCTGAGATGGGGAAACGCTGAATTTTGGAGTCGGCCGGTGACAAAATGTTCCAAACACACCCCATGCACAACTCCACCGGGGAAGGTGCCAGACAGGAGTTCTCCTGGTAGTTTTTACACTACCTTGGTAGGCATCTGAAAGACACCACAAAAGTTGTTCTACCTGCTTTCTGGGCTGAGATGGGGAACCGCTGAATTTTGGACTCGGCTGGTGACAAAATGTTCCAAACACACCCCATGCACAACTCCACCGGGGAAGGTGCCAGACAGGAGTTCTCTTGGTAGTTTTTACACTACCTTGGTAGGCATCTAAAAGACACCACAAAAGTTGTTGTACCTGCTTTCTGGGCTGAGATGGGGAAACGCTGAATTTTGGACTCGGCTGGTGACAAAATGTTCCAAACACACCCCCTGCACAACTCCACCGGGGAAGGTGCCAGACAGGAGTTCTCCTGGTAGTTTTTACATTGCTCCGGTAGGCATCTGAAAGACACCACAAAAGTTGTTCTACCTGCTTTCTGGGCTGAGATGGGGAAACGCTGAATTTTGGACTCGGCTGGTGACAAAATGTTCCAAACACACCCCATGCACAACTCCACCGGGGAAGGTGCCAGACAGGAGTTCTCTTGGTAGTTTTTACACTACCTTGGTAGGCATCTGAAAGACACCACAAAAGTTGTTCTACCTGCTTTCTGGGCTGAGATGGGGAAACGCTGAATTTTGGACTCGGCTGGTGGCAAAATGTTCCACAGACACCCCATGCACAACTCCACCGGGGAAGGTGCCAGGAACGAATTCTCTTGGTAGTTTTTACACTACCTTGGTAGGCATCTGAAAGACACCACAAAAGTTTTTCTACCTGCTTTCTGGGCTGAGATGGGGAATCGCTGAATTTTGGACTCGGCCGGTGACAAAATGTTCCAAACACACCCCATGCACAACTCCACCGGGGAAGGTGCCAGACAGGAGTTCTCTTAGTAGTTTTTACACTACCTTGGTAGGCATCTGAAAGACACCACAAAAGTTGTTCTACCTGCTTTCTGGGCTGAGATGGGGAACAGCTGAATTTTGGACTCGGCTGGTGACAAAATGTTCCAAACACACCCCCTGCACAACTCCACCGGGGAAGGTGCCAGACAGGAGTTCTCCTGGTAGTTTTTACACTACCTTGGTAGGCATCTGAAAGACACCACAAAAGTTGTTCTACCTGCTTTCTGGGCTGAGATGGGGAACCGCTGATTTTTGGAGTCGGCCGGTGACAAAATGTTTCACAGACACCCCATGCACAACTCCACCGGGGAAGGTGCCAGACAGGAGTTCTCCTGGTGGTTTTTACACTACCTTGGTAGGCATCTGAAAGACACCACAAAAGTTGTTCTACCTGCTTTCTGGGCTGAGATGGGGAACAGCTGAATTTTGGACTCGGCCGGTGACAAAATGTTCCAAACACACCCCATGCACAACTCCACCGGGGAAGGTGCCAGACAGGAGTTCTCTTAGTAGTTTTTACACTACCTTGGTAGGCATCTGAAAGACACCACAAAAGTTGTTCTACCTGCTTTCTGGGCTGAGATGGGGAACAGCTGAATTTTGGACTCGGCTGGTGACAAAATGTTCCAAACACACCCCCTGCACAACTCCACCGGGGAAGGTGCCAGACAGGAGTTCTCCTGGTAGTTTTTACACTACCTTGGTAGGCATCTGAAAGACACCACAAAAGTTGTTCTACCTGCTTTCTGGGCTGAGATGGGGAACCGCTGAATTTTGGAGTCGGCCGGTGACAAAATGTTCCACAGACACCCCATGCACAACTCCACCGGGGAAGGTGCCAGGAACGAATTCTCTTGGTAGTTTTTACACTACCTTGGTAGGCAGCTGAAAGGCACAAGAAAAGTTGTTCTACCTGCTTTCTGGGCTGAGATGGGGAACCGCTGAATTTTGGACTCGGCCGGTGACAAAATGTTCCAAACACACCCCATGCACAACTCCACCGGGGAAGGTGCCAGGAACGAATTCTGTTGGTAGTTTTTACACTACCTTGGTAGGCAGCTGAAAGGCACAAGAAAAGTTGTTCTACCTGCTTTGTGGGCTGAGATGGGGAACCGCTGAATTTTGGACTCGGCCGGTGACAAAATGTTCCAAACACACCCCCTGCACAACTCCACCGGGGAAGGTGCCAGACAGGAGTTCTCCTGGTAGTTTTTACACTACCTTGGTAGGCATCTGAAAGACACCACAAAAGTTGTTCTACCTGCTTTCTGGGCTGAGATGGGGAAACGCTGAATTTTGGACTCGGCTGGTGACAAAATGTTCCAAACACACCCCCTGCACAACTCCACCGGGGAAGGTGCCAGACAGGAGTTCTCCTGGTAGTTTTTACATTGCTCCGGTAGGCATCTGAAAGACACCACAAAAGTTGTTCTACCTGCTTTCTGGGCTGAGATGGGGAACGGCTGAATTTTGGAGTCGGCCGGTGACAAAATGTTCCACAGACACCCCATGCACAACTCCACCGGGGAAGGTGCCAGGAACGAATTCTGTTGGTAGTTTTTACACTACCTTGGTAGGCAGCTGAAAGGCACAAGAAAAGTTGTTGTACCTGCTTTGTGGGCTGAGATGGGGAACCGCTGAATTTTGGAGTCGGCCGTTGACAAAATGTTCCAAACACACCCCATGCACAACTCCACCGGGGAAGGTGCCAGACAGGAGTTCTCTTAGTAGTTTTTACACTACCTTGGTAGGCATCTGAAAGACACCACAAATGTTGTTCTTCCTGCTTTCTGGGCTGAGATGGGGAACCGCTGAATTTTGGACTCGGCCGGTGACAAAATGTTCCAAACACACCCCATGCACAACTCCACCGGGGAAGGTGCCAGACAGGAGTTCTCTTGGTAGTTTTTACACTACCTTGGTAGGCAGCTGAAAGGCACCACAAAAGTTGTTCTACCTGCTTTCTGGGCTGAGATGGGGAACCGCTGAATTTTGGACTCGGCTGGTGACAAAATGTTCCAAACACACCCCATGCACAACTCCACCGGGGAAGGTGCCAGACAGGAGTTCTCCTGGTAGTTTTTACATTGCTCCGGTAGGCATCTGAAAGACACCACAAAAGTTGTTCTACCTGCTTTCTGGGCTGAGATGGGGAACCGCTGAATTTTGGACTCGGCCGGTGACAAAATGTTCCACAGACACCCCATGCACAACTCCACCGGGGAAGGTGCCAGGAACGAATTCTCTTGGTAGTTTTTACACTACCTTGGTAGGCATCTAAAAGACACCACAAAAGTTGTTCTACCTGCTTTGTGGGCTGAGATGGGGAACCGCTGAATTTTGGAGTCGGCCGTTGACAAAATGTTCCAAACACACCCCATGCACAACTCCACCGGGGAAGGTGCCAGACAGGAGTTCTCCTGGTAGTTTTTACATTGCTCCGGTAGGCATCTGAAAGACACCACAAAAGTTGTTCTACCTGCTTTCTGGGCTGAGATGGGGAACCGCTGATTTTTGGAGTCGGCCGGTGACAAAATGTTTCACAGACACCCCATGCACAACTCCACCGGGGAAGGTGCCAGACAGGAGTTCTCCTGGTGGTTTTTACACTACCTTGGTAGGCATTTGAAAGGCACCACAAAAGTTGTTCTACCTGCTTTGTGGGCTGAGATGGGGAAACGCTGAATTTTGGAGTCGGCTGGTGACAAAATGTTCCAAACACACCCCCTGCACAACTCCACCGGGGAAGGTGCCAGACAGGAGTTCTCCTGGTAGTTTTTACATTGATCCGGTAGGCAGCTGAAAGGCACCACAAAAGATGTTCTACCTGCTTTCTGGGCTGAGATGGGGAACCGCTGAATTTTGGACTCGGCTGGTGACAAAATGTTCCAAACACACCCCATGCACAACTCCACCGGGGAAGGTGCCAGACAGGAGTTCTCTTAGTAGTTTTTACACTACCTCGGTAGGCATCTGAAAGGCACCACAAAAGTTGTTCTACCTGCTTTCTGGGCTGAGATGGGGAACCGCTGAATTTTGGAGTCGGCTGGTGGCAAAATGTTCCAAACACACCCCCTGCACAACTCCACCGGGGAAGGTGCCAGACAGGAGTTCTCCTGGTAGTTTTTACACTACCTTGGTAGGCATCTGAAAGACACCACAAAAGTGTTTCTACCTGCTTTCTGGGCTGAGATGGGGAATCGCTGAATTTTGGACTCGGCCGGTGACAAAATGTTCCAAACACACCCCATGCACAACTCCACCGGGGAAGGTGCCAGACAGGAGTTCTCTTAGTAGTTTTTACACTACCTTGGTAGGCAGCTGAAAGGCACCACAAAAGTTGTTCTACCTGCTTTCTGGGCTGAGATGGGGAACAGCTGAATTTTGGACTCGGCTGGTGATAAAATGTTCCAAACACACCCCATGCACAACTCCACCGGGGAAGGTGCCAGACAGGAGTTCTCCTGGTAGTTTTTACATTGCTCCGGTAGGCATCTGAAAGACACCACAAATGTTGTTCTTCCTGCTTTCTGGGCTGAGATGGGGAACCGCTGAATTTTGGACTCGGCCGGTGACAAAATGTTCCAAACACACCCCATGCACAACTCCACCGGGGAAGGTGCCAGACAGGAGTTCTCTTGGTAGTTTTTACACTACCTTGGTAGGCAGCTGAAAGGCACCACAAAAGTTGTTCTACCTGCTTTCTGGGCTGAGATGGGGAACCGCTGAATTTTGGACTCGGCTGGTGACAAAATGTTCCAAACACACCCCCTGCACAACTCCACCGGGGAAGGTGCCAGACAGGAGTTCTCCTGGTAGTTTTTACATTGCTCCGGTAGGCATCTGAAAGACACCACAAAAGTTGTTCTACCTGCTTTCTGGGCTGAGATGGGGAACCGCTGAATTTTGGACTCGGCCGGTGACAAAATGTTCCACAGACACCCCATGCACAACTCCACCGGGGAAGGTGCCAGGAACCAATTCTCTTGGTAGTTTTTACACTACCTTGGTAGGCAGCTGAAAGGCACAAGAAAAGTTGTTCTACCTGCTTTGTGGGCTGAGATGGGGAACCGCTGAATTTTGGACTCGGCCGGTGACAAAATGTTCCAAACACACCCCATGCACAACTCCACCGGGGAAGGTGCCAGGAACGAATTCTGTTGGTAGTTTTTACACTACCTTGGTAGGCAGCTGAAAGGAACCACAAAAGTTGTTCTACCTGCTTTCTGGGCTGAGATGGGGAAACTCTGAATTTTGGAGTCGGCTGGTGACAAAATGTTCCAAACACACCCCATGCACAACTCCACCGGGGAAGGTGCCAGACAGGAGTTCTCCTGGTAGTTTTTACACTACCTTGGTAGGCATCTGAAAGACACCACAAATGTTGTTCTTCCTGCTTTCTGGGCTGAGATGGGGAACCGCTGAATTTTGGACTCGGCCGGTGACAAAATGTTCCAAACACACCCCCTGCACAACTCCACCGGGGAAGGTGCCAGACAGGAGTTCTCTTAGTAGTTTTTACACTACCTTGGTAGGCAGCTGAAAGGCACCACAAAAGTTGTTCTACCTGCTTTCTGGGCTGAGATGGGGAACAGCTGAATTTTGGACTCGGCTGGTGATAAAATGTTCCAAACACACCCCATGCACAACTCCACCGGGGAAGGTGCCAGACAGGAGTTCTCCTGGTAGTTTTTACACTACCTTGGTAGGCATCTGAAAGACACCACAAATGTTGTTCTTCCTGCTTTCTGGGCTGAGATGGGGAACCGCTGAATTTTGGACTCGGCCGGTGACAAAATGTTCCAAACACACCCCCTGCACAACTCCACCGGGGAAGGTGCCAGACAGGAGTTCTCTTGGTAGTTTTTACACTACCTTGGTAGGCAGCTGAAAGGCACCACAAAAGTTGTTCTACCTGCTTTCTGGGCTGAGATGGGGAACCGCTGAATTTTGGACTCGGCTGGTGACAAAATGTTCCAAACACACCCCCTGCACAACTCCACCGGGGAAGGTGCCAGACAGGAGTTCTCCTGGTAGTTTTTACATTGCTCCGGTAGGCATCTGAAAGACACCACAAAAGTTGTTCTACCTGCTTTCTGGGCTGAGATGGGGAACCGCTGAATTTTGGACTCGGCCGGTGACAAAATGTTCCACAGACACCCCATGCACAACTCCACCGGGGAAGGTGCCAGGAACCAATTCTCTTGGTAGTTTTTACACTACCTTGGTAGGCAGCTGAAAGGCACAAGAAAAGTTGTTCTACCTGCTTTGTGGGCTGAGATGGGGAACCGCTGAATTTTGGACTCGGCCGGTGACAAAATGTTCCAAACACACCCCATGCACAACTCCACCGGGGAAGGTGCCAGGAACGAATTCTGTTGGTAGTTTTTACACTACCTTGGTAGGCAGCTGAAAGGAACCACAAAAGTTGTTCTACCTGCTTTCTGGGCTGAGATGGGGAAACTCTGAATTTTGGAGTCGGCTGGTGACAAAATGTTCCAAACACACCCCATGCACAACTCCACCGGGGAAGGTGCCAGACAGGAGTTCTCCTGGTAGTTTTTACACTACCTTGGTAGGCATCTGAAAGACACCACAAATGTTGTTCTTCCTGCTTTCTGGGCTGAGATGGGGAACCGCTGAATTTTGGACTCGGCCGGTGACAAAATGTTCCAAACACACCCCCTGCACAACTCCACCGGGGAAGGTGCCAGACAGGAGTTCTCTTAGTAGTTTTTACACTACCTTGGTAGGCAGCTGAAAGGCACCACAAAAGTTGTTCTACCTGCTTTCTGGGCTGAGATGGGGAACAGCTGAATTTTGGACTCGGCTGGTGATAAAATGTTCCAAACACACCCCATGCACAACTCCACCGGGGAAGGTGCCAGACAGGAGTTCTCCTGGTAGTTTTTACACTACCTTGGTAGGCATCTGAAAGACACCACAAATGTTGTTCTTCCTGCTTTCTGGGCTGAGATGGGGAACCGCTGAATTTTGGACTCGGCCGGTGACAAAATGTTCCAAACACACCCCCTGCACAACTCCACCGGGGAAGGTGCCAGACAGGAGTTCTCTTGGTAGTTTTTACACTACCTTGGTAGGCAGCTGAAAGGCACCACAAAAGTTGTTCTACCTGCTTTCTGGGCTGAGATGGGGAACCGCTGAATTTTGGACTCGGCTGGTGACAAAATGTTCCAAACACACCCCCTGCACAACTCCACCGGGGAAGGTGCCAGACAGGAGTTCTCCTGGTAGTTTTTACATTGCTCCGGTAGGCATCTGAAAGACACCACAAAAGTTGTTCTACCTGCTTTCTGGGCTGAGATGGGGAACCGCTGAATTTTGGACTCGGCCGGTGACAAAATGTTCCACAGACACCCCATGCACAACTCCACCGGGGAAGGTGCCAGGAACGAATTCTCTTGGTAGTTTTTTACACTACCTTGGTAGGCAGCTGAAAGGCACAAGAAAAGTTGTTCTACCTGCTTTGTGGGCTGAGATGGGGAACCGCTGAATTTTGGACTCGGCCGGTGACAAAATGTTCCAAACACACCCCATGCACAACTCCACCGGGGAAGGTGCCAGGAACGAATTCTGTTGGTAGTTTTTACACTACCTTGGTAGGCAGCTGAAAGGCACCACAAAAGTTGTTCTACCTGCTTTCTGGGCTGAGATGGGGAAACTCTGAATTTTGGAGTCGGCTGGTGACAAAATGTTCCAAACACACCCCATGCACAACTCCACCGGGGAAGGTGCCAGACAGGAGTTCTCCTGGTAGTTTTTACACTACCTTGGTAGGCATCTGAAAGACACCACAAATGTTGTTCTTCCTGCTTTCTGGGCTGAGATGGGGAACCGCTGAATTTTGGACTCGGCCGGTGACAAAATGTTCCAAACACACCCCCTGCACAACTCCACCGGGGAAGGTGCCAGACAGGAGTTCTCTTGGTAGTTTTTACACTACCTTGGTAGGCAGCTGAAAGGCACCACAAAAGTTGTTCTACCTGCTTTCTGGGCTGAGATGGGGAACCGCTGAATTTTGGACTCGGCTGGTGACAAAATGTTCCAAACACACCCCCTGCACAACTCCACCGGGGAAGGTGCCAGACAGGAGTTCTCCTGGTAGTTTTTACATTGCTCCGGTAGGCATCTGAAAGACACCACAAAAGTTGTTCTACCTGCTTTCTGGGCTGAGATGGGGAATCGCTGAATTTTGGAGTCGGCCGGTGACAAAATGTTCCAAACACACCCCATGCACAACTCCACCGGGGAAGGTGCCAGACAGGAGTTCTCTTCGTAGTTTTTACACTACCTTGGTAGGCATCTGAAAGACACCACAAAAGTTGTTCTACCTGCTTTCTGGGCTGAGATGGGGAACAGCTGAATTTTGGACTCGGCTGGTGATAAAATGTTCCAAACACACCCCCTGCACAACTCCACCGGGGAAGGTGCCAGACAGGAGTTCTCCTGGTAGTTTTTACATTGCTCCGGTAGGCATCTGAAAGACACCACAAAAGTTGTTCTACCTGCTTTCTGGGCTGAGATGGGGAAACGCTGATTTTTGGAGTCGGCCGGTGACAAAATGTTTCACAGACACCCCATGCACAACTCCACCGGGGAAGGTGCCAGACAGGAGTTCTCCTGGTGGTTTTTACACTACCTTGGTAGGCATTTGAAAGGCACCACAAAAGTTGTTCTACCTGCTTTCTGGGCTGAGATGGGGAAACGCTGAATTTTGGAGTCGGCTGGTGGCAAAATGTTCCAAACACACCCCCTGCACAACTCCACCGGGGAAGGTGCCAGACAGGAGTTCTCCTGGTAGTTTTTACATTGATCCGGTAGGCAGCTGAAAGGCACCACAAAAGATGTTCTACCTGCTTTCTGGGCTGAGATGGGGAACCGCTGAATTTTGGACTCGGCCGGTGACAAAATGTTCCAAACACACCCCATGCACAACTCCACCGGGGAAGGTGCCAGACAGGAGTTCTCTTAGTAGTTTTTACACTACCTTGGTAGGCATCTGAAAGGCACCACAAAAGTTGTTCTACCTGCTTTCTGGGCTGAGATGGGGAACCGCTGAATTTTGGAGTCGGCTGGTGGCAAAATGTTCCAAACACACCCCCTGCACAACTCCACCGGGGAAGGTGCCAGACAGGAGTTCTCCTGGTAGTTTTTACACTACCTTGGTAGGCATCTGAAAGACACCACAAAAGTTTTTCTACCTGCTTTCTGGGCTGAGATGGGGAATCGCTGAATTTTGGACTCGGCCGGTGACAAAATGTTCCAAACACACCCCATGCACAACTCCACCGGGGAAGGTGCCAGACAGGAGTTCTCTTAGTAGTTTTTACACTACCTTGGTAGGCATCTGAAAGACACCACAAAAGTTGTTCTACCTGCTTTCTGGGCTGAGATGGGGAACAGCTGAATTTTGGACTCGGCTGGTGATAAAATGTTCCAAACACACCCCCTGCACAACTCCACCGGGGAAGGTGCCAGACAGGAGTTCTCCTGGTAGTTTTTACACTACCTTGGTAGGCATCTGAAAGACACCACAAAAGTTGTTCTACCTGCTTTCTGGGCTGAGATGGGGAACCGCTGATTTTTGGAGTCGGCCGGTGACAAAATGTTTCACAGACACCCCATGCACAACTCCACCGGGGAAGGTGCCAGACAGGAGTTCTCCTGGTGGTTTTTACACTACCTTGGTAGGCATCTGAAAGACACCACAAAAGTTGTTCTACCTGCTTTCTGGGCTGAGATGGGGAACCGCTGATTTTTGGAGTCGGCCGGTGACAAAATGTTCCAAACACACCCCATGCACAACTCCACCGGGGAAGGTGCCAGACAGGAGTTCTCTTAGTAGTTTTTACACTACCTTGGTAGGCATCTGAAAGACACCACAAAAGTTGTTCTACCAGCTTTCTGGGCTGAGATGGGGAACCGCTGATTTTTGGAGTCGGCCGGTGACAAAATGTTTCACAGACACCCCCTGCACAACTCCACCGGGGAAGGTGCCAGACAGGAGTTCTCCTGGTAGTTTTTACATTGCTCCGGTAGGCATCTGAAAGACACCACAAAAGTTGTTCTACCTGCTTTCTGGGCTGAGATGGGGAACCGCTGAATTTTGGAGTCGGCCGGTGACAAAATGTTCCACAGACACCCCATGCACAACTCCACCGGGGAAGGTGCCAGGAACGAATTCTGTTGGTAGTTTTTACACTACCTTGGTAGGCAGCTGAAAGGCACAAGAAAAGTTGTTCTACCTGCTTTGTGGGCTGAGATGGGGAACCGCTGAATTTTGGACTCGGCCGGTGACAAAATGTTCCAAACACACCCCATGCACAACTCCACCGGGGAAGGTGCCAGGAACGAATTCTGTTGGTAGTTTTTACACTACCTTGGTAGGCAGCTGAAAGGCACAAGAAAAGTTGTTCTACCTGCTTTGTGGGCTGAGATGGGGAACCGCTGAATTTTGGACTCGGCCGGTGACAAAATGTTCCAAACACACCCCATGCACAACTCCACCGGGGAAGGTGCCAGACAGGAGTTCTCCTGGTAGTTTTTACACTACCTTGGTAGGCATCTGAAAGACACCACAAAAGTTGTTCTACCTGCTTTCTGGGCTGAGATGGGGAAACGCTGAATTTTGGACTCGGCTGGTGACAAAATGTTCCAAACACACCCCCTGCACAACTCCACCGGGGAAGGTGCCAGACAGGAGTTCTCCTGGTAGTTTTTACATTGCTCCGGTAGGCATCTGAAAGACACCACAAAAGTTGTTCTACCTGCTTTCTGGGCTGAGATGGGGAACGGCTGAATTTTGGAGTCGGCCGGTGACAAAATGTTCCACAGACACCCCATGCACAACTCCACCGGGGAAGGTGCCAGGAACGAATTCTGTTGGTAGTTTTTACACTACCTTGGTAGGCAGCTGAAAGGCACAAGAAAAGTTGTTGTACCTGCTTTCTGGGCTGAGATGGGGAACCGCTGAATTTTGGAGTCGGCCGTTGACAAAATGTTCCAAACACACCCCATGCACAACTCCACCGGGGAAGGTGCCAGACAGGAGTTCTCCTGGTAGTTTTTACACTACCTTGGTAGGCATCTGAAAGACACCACAAATGTTGTTCTTCCTGCTTTCTGGGCTGAGATGGGGAACCGCTGAATTTTGGACTCGGCCGGTGACAAAATGTTCCAAACACACCCCCTGCACAACTCCACCGGGGAAGGTGCCAGACAGGAGTTCTCTTGGTAGTTTTTACACTACCTTGGTAGGCAGCTGAAAGGCACCACAAAAGTTGTTCTACCTGCTTTCTGGGCTGAGATGGGGAACCGCTGAATTTTGGAGTCGGCCGGTGACAAAATGTTCCACAGACACCCCATGCACAACTCCACCGGGGAAGGTGCCAGGAACGAATTCTCTTGGTAGTTTTTACACTACCTTGGTAGGCAGCTGAAAGGCACAAGAAAAGTTGTTCTACCTGCTTTGTGGGCTGAGATGGGGAACCGCTGAATTTTGGACTCGGCCGGTGACAAAATGTTCCAAACACACCCCCTGCACAACTCCACCGGGGAAGGTGCCAGACAGGAGTTCTCCTGGTAGTTTTTACATTGCTCCGGTAGGCATCTGAAAGACACCACAAAAGTTGTTCTACCTGCTTTCTGGGCTGAGATGGGGAACCGCTGATTTTTGGAGTCGGCCGGTGACAAAATGTTTCACAGACACCCCATGCACAACTCCACCGGGGAAGGTGCCAGACAGGAGTTCTCCTGGTGGTTTTTACACTACCTTGGTAGGCATTTGAAAGGCACCACAAAAGTTGTTCTACCTGCTTTCTGGGCTGAGATGGGGAACCGCTGAATTTTGGAGTCGGCTGGTGACAAAATGTTCCAAACACACCCCCTGCACAACTCCACCGGGGAAGGTGCCAGACAGGAGTTCTCCTGGTAGTTTTTACATTGATCCGGTAGGCAGCTGAAAGGCACCACAAAAGATGTTCTACCTGCTTTCTGGGCTGAGATGGGGAACCGCTGAATTTTGGACTCGGCTGGTGACAAAATGTTCC
Organism: Falco biarmicus; assembly: GCF_023638135.1. Taxonomy (NCBI): domain Eukaryota; kingdom Metazoa; phylum Chordata; class Aves; order Falconiformes; family Falconidae; genus Falco; species Falco biarmicus. The sequence goes on from NW_026611748.1 coordinate 65,764, forward strand.
AAACACACCCCATGCACAACTCCACCGGGGAAGGTGCCAGACAGGAGTTCTCTTAGTAGTTTTTACACTACCTTGGTAGGCATCTGAAAGGCACCACAAAAGTTGTTCTACCTGCTTTCTGGGCTGAGATGGGGAACCGCTGAATTTTGGAGTCGGCTGGTGGCAAAATGTTCCAAACACACCCCCTGCACAACTCCACCGGGGAAGGTGCCAGACAGGAGTTCTCCTGGTAGTTTTTACACTACCTTGGTAGGCATCTGAAAGACACCACAAAAGTTGTTCTACCTGCTTTCTGGGCTGAGATGGGGAATCGCTGAATTTTGGACTCGGCCGGTGACAAAATGTTCCAAACACACCCCATGCACAACTCCACCGGGGAAGGTGCCAGACAGGAGTTCTCTTAGTAGTTTTTACACTACCTTGGTAGGCATCTGAAAGACACCACAAAAGTTGTTCTACCTGCTTTCTGGGCTGAGATGGGGAACAGCTGAATTTTGGACTTGGCTGGTGATAAAATGTTCCAAACACACCCCCTGCACAACTCCACCGGGGAAGGTGCCAGACAGGAGTTCTCCTGGTAGTTTTTACATTGCTCCGGTAGGCATCTGAAAGACACCACAAAAGTTGTTCTACCTGCTTTCTGGGCTGAGATGGGGAACCGCTGATTTTTGGAGTCGGCCGGTGACAAAATGTTTCACAGACACCCCATGCACAACTCCACCGGGGAAGGAGCCAGACAGGAGTTCTCCTGGTGGTTTTTACACTACCTTGGTAGGCATCTGAAAGACACCACAAAAGTTGTTCTACCTGCTTTCTGGGCTGAGATGGGGAACAGCTGAATTTTGGACTCGGCCGGTGACAAAATGTTCCAAACACACCCCATGCACAACTCCACCGGGGAAGGTGCCAGACAGGAGTTCTCTTAGTAGTTTTTACACTACCTTGGTAGGCATCTGAAAGACACCACAAAAGTTGTTCTACCAGCTTTCTGGGCTGAGATGGGGAACCGCTGATTTTTGGAGTCGGCCGGTACAAAATGTTTCACAGACACCCCCTGCACAACTCCACCGGGGAAGGTGCCAGACAGGAGTTCTCCTGGTAGTTTTTACATTGCTCCGGTAGGCATCTGAAAGACACCACAAAAGTTGTTCTACCTGCTTTCTGGGCTGAGATGGGGAACCGCTGATTTTTGGAGTCGGCCGGTGACAAAATGTTTCACAGACACCCCATGCACAACTCCACCGGGGAAGGTGCCAGACAGGAGTTCTCCTGGTGGTTTTTACACTACCTTGGTAGGCATTTGAAAGGCACCACAAAAGTTGTTCTACCTGCTTTCTGGGCTGAGATGGGGAACCGCTGAATTTTGGAGTCGGCTGGTGGCAAAATGTTCCAAACACACCCCCTGCACAACTCCACCGGGGAAGGTGCCAGACAGGAGTTCTCCTGGTAGTTTTTACATTGATCCGGTAGGCAGCTGAAAGGCACCACAAAAGATGTTCTACCTGCTTTCTGGGCTGAGATGGGGAACCGCTGAATTTTGGACTCGGCTGGTGACAAAATGTTCCAAACACACCCCATGCACAACTCCACCGGGGAAGGTGCCAGACAGGAGTTCTCTTAGTAGTTTTTACACTACCTTGGTAGGCATCTGAAAGGCACCACAAAAGTTGTTCTACCTGCTTTCTGGGCTGAGATGGGGAACCGCTGAATTTTGGAGTCGGCTGGTGGCAAAATGTTCCAAACACACCCCCTGCACAACTCCACCGGGGAAGGTGCCAGACAGGAGTTCTCCTGGTAGTTTTTACACTACCTTGGTAGGCATCTGAAAGACACCACAAAAGTTGTTCTACCTGCTTTCTGGGCTGAGATGGGGAATCGCTGAATTTTGGACTCGGCCGGTGACAAAATGTTCCAAACACACCCCATGCACAACTCCACCGGGGAAGGTGCCAGACAGGAGTTCTCTTAGTAGTTTTTACACTACCTTGGTAGGCATCTGAAAGACACCACAAAAGTTGTTCTACCTGCTTTCTGGGCTGAGATGGGGAACAGCTGAATTTTGGACTTGGCTGGTGATAAAATGTTCCAAACACACCCCCTGCACAACTCCACCGGGGAAGGTGCCAGACAGGAGTTCTCCTGGTAGTTTTTACATTGCTCCGGTAGGCATCTGAAAGACACCACAAAAGTTGTTCTACCTGCTTTCTGGGCTGAGATGGGGAACCGCTGATTTTTGGAGTCGGCCGGTGACAAAATGTTTCACAGACACCCCATGCACAACTCCACCGGGGAAGGAGCCAGACAGGAGTTCTCCTGGTGGTTTTTACACTACCTTGGTAGGCATCTGAAAGACACCACAAAAGTTGTTCTACCTGCTTTCTGGGCTGAGATGGGGAACAGCTGAATTTTGGACTCGGCCGGTGACAAAATGTTCCAAACACACCCCATGCACAACTCCACCGGGGAAGGTGCCAGACAGGAGTTCTCTTAGTAGTTTTTACACTACCTTGGTAGGCATCTGAAAGACACCACAAAAGTTGTTCTACCAGCTTTCTGGGCTGAGATGGGGAACCGCTGATTTTTGGAGTCGGCCGGTACAAAATGTTTCACAGACACCCCCTGCACAACTCCACCGGGGAAGGTGCCAGACAGGAGTTCTCCTGGTAGTTTTTACATTGCTCCGGTAGGCATCTGAAAGACACCACAAAAGTTGTTCTACCTGCTTTCTGGGCTGAGATGGGGAACCGCTGATTTTTGGAGTCGGCCGGTGACAAAATGTTTCACAGACACCCCATGCACAACTCCACCGGGGAAGGTGCCAGACAGGAGTTCTCCTGGTGGTTTTTACACTACCTTGGTAGGCATTTGAAAGGCACCACAAAAGTTGTTCTACCTGCTTTCTGGGCTGAGATGGGGAACCGCTGAATTTTGGAGTCGGCTGGTGGCAAAATGTTCCAAACACACCCCCTGCACAACTCCACCGGGGAAGGTGCCAGACAGGAGTTCTCCTGGTAGTTTTTACATTGATCCGGTAGGCAGCTGAAAGGCACCACAAAAGATGTTCTACCTGCTTTCTGGGCTGAGATGGGGAACCGCTGAATTTTGGACTCGGCTGGTGACAAAATGTTCCAAACACACCCCATGCACAACTCCACCGGGGAAGGTGCCAGACAGGAGTTCTCTTAGTAGTTTTTACACTACCTTGGTAGGCATCTGAAAGGCACCACAAAAGTTGTTCTACCTGCTTTCTGGGCTGAGATGGGGAACCGCTGAATTTTGGAGTCGGCTGGTGGCAAAATGTTCCAAACACACCCCCTGCACAACTCCACCGGGGAAGGTGCCAGACAGGAGTTCTCCTGGTAGTTTTTACACTACCTTGGTAGGCATCTGAAAGACACCACAAAAGTTGTTCTACCTGCTTTCTGGGCTGAGATGGGGAATCGCTGAATTTTGGACTCGGCCGGTGACAAAATGTTCCAAACACACCCCATGCACAACTCCACCGGGGAAGGTGCCAGACAGGAGTTCTCTTAGTAGTTTTTACACTACCTTGGTAGGCATCTGAAAGACACCACAAAAGTTGTTCTACCTGCTTTCTGGGCTGAGATGGGGAACAGCTGAATTTTGGACTTGGCTGGTGATAAAATGTTCCAAACACACCCCCTGCACAACTCCACCGGGGAAGGTGCCAGACAGGAGTTCTCCTGGTAGTTTTTACATTGCTCCGGTAGGCATCTGAAAGACACCACAAAAGTTGTTCTACCTGCTTTCTGGGCTGAGATGGGGAACCGCTGATTTTTGGAGTCGGCCGGTGACAAAATGTTTCACAGACACCCCATGCACAACTCCACCGGGGAAGGAGCCAGACAGGAGTTCTCCTGGTGGTTTTTACACTACCTTGGTAGGCATCTGAAAGACACCACAAAAGTTGTTCTACCTGCTTTCTGGGCTGAGATGGGGAACAGCTGAATTTTGGACTCGGCCGGTGACAAAATGTTCCAAACACACCCCATGCACAACTCCACCGGGGAAGGTGCCAGACAGGAGTTCTCTTAGTAGTTTTTACACTACCTTGGTAGGCATCTGAAAGACACCACAAAAGTTGTTCTACCAGCTTTCTGGGCTGAGATGGGGAACCGCTGATTTTTGGAGTCGGCCGGTACAAAATGTTTCACAGACACCCCCTGCACAACTCCACCGGGGAAGGTGCCAGACAGGAGTTCTCCTGGTAGTTTTTACATTGCTCCGGTAGGCATCTGAAAGACACCACAAAAGTTGTTCTACCTGCTTTCTGGGCTGAGATGGGGAACCGCTGAATTTTGGACTCGGCCGGTGACAAAATGTTCCACAGACACCCCATGCACAACTCCACCGGGGAAGGTGCCAGGAACGAATTCTCTTGGTAGTTTTTACACTACCTTGGTAGGCAGCTGAAAGGCACCACAAAAGTTGTTCTACCTGCTTTCTGGGCTGAGATGGGGAACCGCTGAATTTTGGACTCGGCCGGTGACAAAATGTTCCAAACACACCCCATGCACAACTCCACCGGGGAAGGTGCCAGGAACGAATTCTGTTGGTAGTTTTTACACTACCTTGGTAGGCAGCTGAAAGGCACAAGAAAAGTTGTTCTACCTGCTTTGTGGGCTGAGATGGGGAACCGCTGAATTTTGGACTCGGCCGGTGACAAAATGTTCCAAACACACCCCCTGCACAACTCCACCGGGGAAGGTGCCAGACAGGAGTTCTCCTGGTAGTTTTTACACTACCTTGGTAGGCATCTGAAAGACACCACAAAAGTTGTTCTACCTGCTTTGTGGGCTGAGATGGGGAAACGCTGAATTTTGGACTCGGCCGTTGACAAAATGTTCCAAACACACCCCATGCACAACTCCACCGGGGAAGGTGCCAGACAGGAGTTCTCCTGGTAGTTTTTACACTACCTTGGTAGGCATCTGAAAGACACCACAAATGTTGTTCTTCCTGCTTTCTGGGCTGAGATGGGGAACCGCTGAATTTTGGACTCGGCCGGTGACAAAATGTTCCAAACACACCCCATGCACAACTCCACCGGGGAAGGTGCCAGACAGGAGTTCTCCTGGTAGTTTTTACATTGCTCCGGTAGGCATCTGAAAGACACCACAAAAGTTGTTCTACCTGCTTTCTGGGCTGAGATGGGGAACCGCTGAATTTTGGACTCGGCCGGTGACAAAATGTTCCACAGACACCCCATGCACAACTCCACCGGGGAAGGTGCCAGGAACGAATTCTCTTGGTAGTTTTTACACTACCTTGGTAGGCAGCTGAAAGGCACAAGAAAAGTTGTTCTACCTGCTTTGTGGGCTGAGATGGGGAACCGCTGAATTTTGGACTCGGCCGGTGACAAAATGTTCCAAACACACCCCATGCACAACTCCACCGGGGAAGGTGCCAGGAACGAATTCTGTTGGTAGTTTTTACACTACCTTGGTAGGCAGCTGAAAGGCACCACAAAAGTTGTTCTACCTGCTTTCTGGGCTGAGATGGGGAAACTCTGAATTTTGGAGTCGGCTGGTGACAAAATGTTCCAAACACACCCCATGCACAACTCCACCGGGGAAGGTGCCAGACAGGAGTTCTCCTGGTAGTTTTTACACTACCTTGGTAGGCATCTGAAAGACACCACAAATGTTGTTCTTCCTGCTTTCTGGGCTGAGATGGGGAACCGCTGAATTTTGGAGTCGGCCGGTGACAAAATGTTCCAAACACACCCCATGCACAACTCCACCGGGGAAGGTGCCAGACAGGAGTTCTCTTGGTAGTTTTTACACTACCTTGGTAGGCAGCTGAAAGGCACCACAAAAGTTGTTCTACCTGCTTTCTGGGCTGAGATGGGGAACCGCTGAATTTTGGACTCGGCTGGTGACAAAATGTTCCAAACACACCCCCTGCACAACTCCACCGGGGAAGGTGCCAGACAGGAGTTCTCCTGGTAGTTTTTACATTGCTCCGGTAGGCATCTGAAAGACACCACAAAAGTTGTTCTACCTGCTTTCTGGGCTGAGATGGGGAATCGCTGAATTTTGGAGTCGGCCGGTGACAAAATGTTTCACAGACACCCCATGCACAACTCCACCGGGGAAGGTGCCAGACAGGAGTTCTCCTGGTGGTTTTTACACTACCTTGGTAGGCATTTGAAAGGCACCACAAAAGTTGTTCTACCTGCTTTCTGGGCTGAGATGGGGAACCGCTGAATTTTGGACTCGGCCGGTGACAAAATGTTCCAAATACACCCCATGCACAACTCCACCACGGAAGGTGCCAGACAGGAGTTCTCCTGGTAGTTTTTACACTACCTTGGTAGGCATCTGAAAGACACCACAAAAGTTGTTCTACCTGCTTTCTGGGCTGAGATGGGGAACAGCTGAATTTTGGACTCGGCCGGTGACAAAATGTTCCAAACACACCCCATGCACAACTCCACCGGGGAAGGTGCCAGACAGGAGTTCTCTTAGTAGTTTTTACACTACCTTGGTAGGCATCTGAAAGACACCACAAAAGTTGTTCTACCAGCTTTCTGGGCTGAGATGGGGAACCGCTGATTTTTGGAGTCGGCCGGTGACAAAATGTTTCACAGACACCCCCTGCACAACTCCACCGGGGAAGGTGCCAGACAGGAGTTCTCCTGGTAGTTTTTACATTGCTCCGGTAGGCATCTGAAAGACACCACAAAAGTTGTTCTACCTGCTTTCTGGGCTGAGATGGGGAACCGCTGAATTTTGGACTCGGCCGGTGACAAAATGTTCCACAGACACCCCATGCACAACTCCACCGGGGAAGGTGCCAGGAACGAATTCTCTTGGTAGTTTTTACACTACCTTGGTAGGCAGCTGAAAGGCACCACAAAAGTTGTTCTACCTGCTTTGTGGGCTGAGATGGGGAACCGCTGAATTTTGGACTCGGCCGGTGACAAAATGTTCCAAACACACCCCATGCACAACTCCACCGGGGAAGGTGCCAGGAACGAATTCTGTTGGTAGTTTTTACACTACCTTGGTAGGCAGCTGAAAGGCACAAGAAAAGTTGTTCTACCTGCTTTGTGGGCTGAGATGGGGAACCGCTGATTTTTGGAGTCGGCCGGTGACAAAATGTTCCAATCACACCCCCTGCACAACTCCACCGGGGAAGGTGCCAGACAGGAGTTCTCATGGTAGTTTTTACACTACCTTGGTAGGCATCTGAAAGACACCACAAAAGTTGTTCTACCTGCTTTCTGGGCTGAGATGGGGAAACGCTGAATTTTGGACTCGGCTGGTGACAAAATGTTCCAAACACACCCCCTGCACAACTCCACCGGGGAAGGTGCCAGACAGGAGTTCTCCTGGTAGTTTTTACATTGCTCCGGTAGGCATCTGAAAGACACCACAAAAGTTGTTCTACCTGCTTTCTGGGCTGAGATGGGGAACGGCTGAATTTTGGAGTCGGCCGGTGACAAAATGTTCCACAGACACCCCATGCACAACTCCACCGGGGAAGGTGCCAGACAGGAGTTCTCCTGGTAGTTTTTACATTGCTCCGGTAGGCATCTGAAAGACACCACAAAAGTTGTTCTACCTGCTTTCTGGGCTGAGATGGGGAACCGCTGAATTTTGGACTCGGCCGGTGACAAAATGTTCCAAACACACCCCCTGCACAACTCCACCGGGGAAGGTGCCAGACAGGAGTTCTCCTGGTAGTTTTTACACTACCTTGGTAGGCATCTGAAAGACACCACAAAAGTTGTTCTACCTGCTTTCTGGGCTGAGATGGGGAACCGCTGAATTTTGGACTCGGCCGGTGACAAAATGTTCCAAACACACCCCATGCACAACTCCACCGGGGAAGGTGCCAGACAGGAGTTCTCTTCGTAGTTTTTACACTACCTTGGTAGGCATCTGAAAGACACCACAAAAGTTGTTCTACCTGCTTTCTGGGCTGAGATGGGGAACCGCTGATTTTTGGAGTCGGCCGGTGACAAAATGTTTCACAGACACCCCATGCACAACTCCACCGGGGAAGGTGCCAGACAGGAGTTCTCCTGGTGGTTTTTACACTACCTTGGTAGGCATTTGAAAGGCACCACAAAAGTTGTTCTACCTGCTTTCTGGGCTGAGATGGGGAAACGCTGAATTTTGGAGTCGGCTGGTGGCAAAATGTTCCAAACACACCCCCTGCACAACTCCACCGGGGAAGGTGCCAGACAGGAGTTCTCCTGGTAGTTTTTACATTGATCCGGTAGGCAGCTGAAAGGCACCACAAAAGATGTTCTACCTGCTTTCTGGGCTGAGATGGGGAACCGCTGAATTTTGGACTCGGCTGGTGACAAAATGTTCCAAACACACCCCATGCACAACTCCACCGGGGAAGGTGCCAGACAGGAGTTCTCTTAGTAGTTTTTACACTACCTTGGTAGGCATCTGAAAGGCACCACAAAAGTTGTTCTACCTGCTTTCTGGGCTGAGATGGGGAACCGCTGAATTTTGGAGTCGGCTGGTGGCAAAATGTTCCAAACACACCCCCTGCACAACTCCACCGGGGAAGGTGCCAGACAGGAGTTCTCCTGGTAGTTTTTACACTACCTTGGTAGGCATCTGAAAGACACCACAAAAGTTGTTCTACCTGCTTTCTGGGCTGAGATGGGGAATCGCTAAATTTTGGACTCGGCCGGTGACAAAATGTTCCAAACACACCCCATGCACAACTCCACCGGGGAAGGTGCCAGACAGGAGTTCTCTTAGTAGTTTTTACACTACCTTGGTAGGCATCTGAAAGACACCACAAAAGTTGTTCTACCTGCTTTCTGGGCTGAGATGGGGAACAGCTGAATTTTGGAATCGGCTGGTGATAAAATGTTCCAAACACACCCCCTGCACAACTCCACCGGGGAAGGTGCCAGACAGGAGTTCTCCTGGTAGTTTTTACATTGCTCCGGTAGGCATCTGAAAGACACCACAAAAGTTGTTCTACCTGCTTTCTGGGCTGAGATGGGGAACCGCTGATTTTTGGAGTCGGCCGGTGACAAAATGTTTCACAGACACCCCATGCACAACTCCACCGGGGAAGGTGCCAGACAGGAGTTCTCCTGGTAGTTTTTACACTACCTTGGTAGGCATCTGAAAGACACCACAAAAGTTGTTCTACCTGCTTTCTGGGCTGAGATGGGGAACAGCTGAATTTTGGACTCGGCCGGTGACAAAATGTTCCAAACACACCCCATGCACAACTCCACCGGGGAAGGTGCCAGACAGGAGTTCTCTTAGTAGTTTTTACACTAACTTGGTAGGCATCTGAAAGACACCACAAAAGTTGTTCTACCTGCTTTCTGGGCTGAGATGGGGAACCGCTGAATTTTGGACTCGGCCGGTGACAAAATGTTCCACAGACACCCCCTGCACAACTCCACCGGGGAAGGTGCCAGGAACGAATTCTCTTGGTAGTTTTTACACTACCTTGGTAGGCAGCTGAAAGGCACAAGAAAAGTTGTTCTACCTGCTTTGTGGGCTGAGATGGGGAACCGCTGAATTTTGGACTCGGCCGGTGACAAAATGTTCCAAACACACCCCATGCACAACTCCACCGGGGAAGGTGCCAGGAACGAATTCTGTTGGTAGTTTTTACACTACCTTGGTAGGCAGCTGAAAGGCACAAGAAAAGTTGTTCTACCTGCTTTGTGGGCTGAGATGGGGAACCGCTGATTTTTGGAGTCGGCCGGTGACAAAATGTTCCAAACACACCCCCTGCACAACTCCACCGGGGAAGGTGCCAGACAGGAGTCCTCTTAGTAGTTTTTACACTACCTTGGTAGGCATCTGAAAGACACCACAAAAGTTGTTCTACCTGCTTTCTGGGCTGAGATGGGGAAACGCTGAATTTTGGACTCGGCTGGTGACAAAATGTTCCAAACACACCCCCTGCACAACTCCACCGGGGAAGGTGCCAGACAGGAGTTCTCCTGGTAGTTTTTACATTGCTCCGGTAGGCATCTGAAAGACACCACAAAAGTTGTTCTACCTGCTTTCTGGGCTGAGATGGGGAACGGCTGAATTTTGGACTCGGCCGGTGACAAAATGTTCCACAGACACCCCATGCACAACTCCACCGGGGAAGGTGCCAGGAACGAATTCTGTTGGTAGTTTTTACACTACCTTGGTAGGCAGCTGAAAGGCACCACAAATGTTGTTCTTCCTGCTTTCTGGGCTGAGATGGGGAACCGCTGAATTTTGGACTCGGCCGGTGACAAAATGTTCCAAACACACCCCATGCACAACTCCACCGGGGAAGGTGCCAGACAGGAGTTCTCTTGGTAGTTTTTACATTGCTCCGGTAGGCATCTGAAAGACACCACAAAAGTTGTTCTACCTGCTTTCTGGGCTGAGATGGGGAACCGCTGAATTTTGGACTCGGCCGGTGACAAAATGTTCCACAGACACCCCATGCACAACTCCACCGGGGAAGGTGCCAGGAACGAATTCTCTTGGTAGTTTTTACACTACCTTGGTAGGCAGCTGAAAGGCACAAGAAAAGTTGTTCTACCTGCTTTGTGGGCTGAGATGGGGAACCGCTGAATTTTGGACTCGGCCGGTGACAAAATGTTCCAAACACACCCCATGCACAACTCCACCGGGGAAGGTGCCAGGAACGAATTCTGTTGGTAGTTTTTACACTACCTTGGTAGGCAGCTGAAAGGTACCACAAAAGTTGTTCTACCTGCTTTCTGGGCTGAGATGGGGAAACTCTGAATTTTGGAGTCGGCTGGTGACAAAATGTTCCAAACACACCCCATGCACAACTCCACCGGGGAAGGTGCCAGACAGGAGTTCTCCTGGTAGTTTTTACACTACCTTGGTAGGCATCTGAAAGACACCACAAATGTTGTTCTTCCTGCTTTCTGGGCTGAGATGGGGAACCGCTGAATTTTGGACTCGGCCGGTGACAAAATGTTCCAAACACACCCCATGCACAACTCCACCGGGGAAGGTGCCAGACAGGAGTTCTCCTGGTAGTTTTTACACTACCTTGGTAGGCAGCTGAAAGGCACCACAAAAGTTGTTCTACCTGCTTTCTGGGCTGAGATGGGGAACCGCTGAATTTTGGAGTCGGCTGGTGACAAAATGTTCCAAACACACCCCCTGCACAACTCCACCGGGGAAGGTGCCAGACAGGAGTTCTCCTGGTAGTTTTTACATTGCTCCGGTAGGCATCTGAAAGACACCACAAAAGTTGTTCTACCTGCTTTCTGGGCTGAGATGGGGAAACTCTGAATTTTGGAGTCGGCTGGTGACAAAATGTTCCAAACACACCCCATGCACAACTCCACCGGGGAAGGTGCCAGACAGGAGTTCTCCTGGTAGTTTTTACACTACCTTGGTAGGCATCTGAAAGACACCACAAAAGTTGTTCTACCTGCTTTCTGGGCTGAGATGGGGAACCGCTGAATTTTGGACTCGGCCGGTGACAAAATGTTCCACAGACACCCCATGCACAACTCCACCGGGGAAGGAGCCAGGAACGAATTCTGTTGGTAGTTTTTACACTACCTTGGTAGGCAGCTGAAAGGCACAAGAAAAGTTGTTGTACCTGCTTTGTGGGCTGAGATGGGGAACCGCTGAATTTTGGAGTCGGCCGGTGACAAAATGTTCCAAACACACCCCATGCACAACTCCACCACGGAAGGTGCCAGACAGGAGTTCTCCTGGTAGTTTTTACACTACCTTGGTAGGCATCTGAAAGACACCACAAAAGTTGTTCTACCTGCTTTCTGGGCTGAGATGGGGAATCGCTGAATTTTGGAGTCGGCCGGTGACAAAATGTTCCAAACACACCCCCTGCACAACTCCACCGGGGAAGGTGCCAGACAGGAGTTCTCCTGGTAGTTTTTACACTACCTTGGTAGGCATCTGAAAGACACCACAAAAGTTGTTCTACCTGCTTTCTGGGCTGAGATGGGGAACCGCTGAATTTTGGAGTCGGCCGGTGACAAAATGTTTCACAGACACCCCATGCACATCTCCACCGGGGAAGGTGCCAGACAGGAGTTCTCCTGGTGGTTTTTACACTACCTTGGTAGGCATTTGAAAGGCACCACAAAAGTTGTTCTTCCTGCTTTCTGGGCTGAGATGGGGAACCGCTGAATTTTGGAGTCGGCCGGTGACAAAATGTTCCACAGACACCCCATGCACAACTCCACCGGGGAAGGTGCCAGACAGGAGTTCTCTTAGTAGTTTTTACACTACCTTGGTAGGCAGCTGAAAGGCACAAGAAAAGTTGTTGTACCTGCTTTGTGGGCTGAGATGCGGAAACGCTGAATTTTGGAGTCGGCCGTTGACAAAATGTTCCAAACACACCCCATGCACAACTCCACCGGGGAAGGTGCCAGACAGGAGTTCTCTTGGTAGTTTTTACACTACCTTGGTAGGCATCTGAAAGGCACCACAAAAGTTGTTCTACCTGCTTTCTGGGCTGAGATGGGGAAACGCTGAATTTTGGAGTCGGCCGGTGACAAAATGTTCCAAACACACCCCATGCACAACTCCACCGGGGAAGGTGCCAGACAGGAGTTCTCCTGGTAGTTTTTACACTACCTTGGTAGGCATCTGAAAGACACCACAAAAGTTGTTCTACCTGCTTTCTGGGCTGAGATGGGGAACCGCTGAATTTTGGACTCGGCCGGTGACAAAATGTTCCAAACACACCCCATGCACAACTCCACCGGGGAAGGTGCCAGACAGGAGTTCTCTTGGTAGTTTTTACACTACCTTGGTAGGCATCTAAAAGACACCACAAAAGTTGTTCTACCTGCTTTCTGGGCTGAGATGGGGAAACGCTGAATTTTGGACTCGGCTGGTGACAAAATGTTCCAAACACACCCCCTGCACAACTCCACCGGGGAAGGTGCCAGACAGGAGTTCTCCTTGTAGTTTTTACATTGCTCCGGTAGGCATCTGAAAGACACCACAAAAGTTGTTCTACCTGCTTTCTGGGCTGAGATGGGGAAACGCTGAATTTTGGACTCGGCTGGTGACAAAATGTTCCAAACACACCCCATGCACAACTCCACCGGGGAAGGTGCCAGACAGGAGTTCTCTTGGTAGTTTTTACACTACCTTGGTAGGCATCTGAAAGACACCACAAAAGTTGTTCTACCTGCTTTCTGGGCTGAGATGGGGAACCGCTGAATTTTGGACTCGGCCGGTGACAAAATGTTCCAAACACACCCCATGCACAACTCCACCGGGGAAGGTGCCAGACAGGAGTTCTCCTGGTAGTTTTTACACTACCTTGGTAGGCATCTGAAAGACACCACAAAAGTTGTTCTACCTGCTTTCTGGGCTGAGATGGGGAATCGCTGAATTTTGGAGTCGGCCGGTGACAAAATGTTCCAAACACACCCCATGCACAACTCCACCGGGGAAGGTGCCAGGAACGAATTCTCTTGGTAGTTTTTACACTACCTTGGTAGGCAGCTGAAAGGTACCACAAAAGTTGTTCTACCTGCTTTCTGGGCTGAGATGGGGAAACTCTGAATTTTGGAGTCGGCTGGTGACAAAATGTTCCAAACACACCCCATGCACAACTCCACCGGGGAAGGTGCCAGACAGGAGTTCTCCTGGTAGTTTTTACACTACCTTGGTAGGCATCTGAAAGACACCACAAATGTTGTTCTTCCTGCTTTCTGGGCTGAGATGGGGAACCGCTGAATTTTGGACTCGGCCGGTGACAAAATGTTCCAAACACACCCCATGCACAACTCCACCGGGGAAGGTGCCAGACAGGAGTTCTCTTGGTAGTTTTCACACTACCTTGGTAGGCAGCTGAAAGGTACCACAAAAGTTGTTCTACCTGCTTTCTGGGCTGAGATGGGGAAACTCTGAATTTTGGAGTCGGCTGGTGACAAAATGTTCCAAACACACCCCATGCACAACTCCACCGGGGAAGGTGCCAGACAGGAGTTCTCCTGGTAGTTTTTACACTACCTTGGTAGGCATCTGAAAGACACCACAAATGTTGTTCTTCCTGCTTTCTGGGCTGAGATGGGGAACCGCTGAATTTTGGACTCGGCCGGTGACAAAATGTTCCAAACACACCCCATGCACAACTCCACCGGGGAAGGTGCCAGACAGGAGTTCTCTTGGTAGTTTTTACACTACCTTGGTAGGCAGCTGAAAGGCACCACAAAAGTTGTTCTACCTGCTTTCTGGGCTGAGATGGGGAACCGCTGAATTTTGGAGTCGGCTGGTGACAAAATGTTCCAAACACACCCCCTGCACAACTCCACCGGGGAAGGTGCCAGACAGGAGTTCTCCTGGTAGTTTTTACATTGCTCCGGTAGGCATCTGAAAGACACCACAAAAGTTGTTCTACCTGCTTTCTGGGCTGAGATGGGGAATCGCTGAATTTTGGAGTCGGCCGGTGACAAAATGTTTCACAGACACCCCATGCACAACTCCACCGGGGAAGGTGCCAGACAGGAGTTCTCCTGGTGGTTTTTACACTACCTTGGTAGGCATTTGAAAGGCACCACAAAAGTTGTTCTTCCTGCTTTCTGGGCTGAGATGGGGAACCGCTGAATTTTGGACTCGGCCGGTGACAAAATGTTCCACAGACACCCCATGCACAACTCCACCGGGGAAGGAGCCAGGAACGAATTCTGTTGGTAGTTTTTACACTACCTTGGTAGGCAGCTGAAAGGCACAAGAAAAGTTGTTGTACCTGCTTTGTGGGCTGAGATGGGGAACCGCTGAATTTTGGAGTCGGCCGGTGACAAAATGTTCCAAACACACCCCATGCACAACTCCACCACGGAAGGTGCCAGACAGGAGTTCTCCTGGTAGTTTTTACACTACCTTGGTAGGCATCTGAAAGACACCACAAAAGTTGTTCTACCTGCTTTCTGGGCTGAGATGGGGAATCGCTGAATTTTGGAGTCGGCCGGTGACAAAATGTTCCAAACACACCCCCTGCACAACTCCACCGGGGAAGGTGCCAGACAGGAGTTCTCCTGGTAGTTTTTACACTACCTTGGTAGGCATCTGAAAGACACCACAAAAGTTGTTCTACCTGCTTTCTGGGCTGAGATGGGGAACCGCTGAATTTTGGAGTCGGCCGGTGACAAAATGTTTCACAGACACCCCATGCACATCTCCACCGGGGAAGGTGCCAGACAGGAGTTCTCCTGGTGGTTTTTACACTACCTTGGTAGGCATTTGAAAGGCACCACAAAAGTTGTTCTTCCTGCTTTCTGGGCTGAGATGGGGAACCGCTGAATTTTGGAGTCGGCCGGTGACAAAATGTTCCACAGACACCCCATGCACAACTCCACCGGGGAAGGTGCCAGGAACGAATTCTGTTGGTAGTTTTTACACTACCTTGGTAGGCAGCTGAAAGGCACAAGAAAAGTTGTTGTACCTGCTTTGTGGGCTGAGATGCGGAAACGCTGAATTTTGGAGTCGGCCGTTGACAAAATGTTCCAAACACACCCCATGCACAACTCCACCGGGGAAGGTGCCAGACAGGAGTTCTCTTGGTAGTTTTTACACTACCTTGGTAGGCATCTGAAAGGCACCACAAAAGTTGTTCTACCTGCTTTCTGGGCTGAGATGGGGAAACGCTGAATTTTGGAGTCGGCCGGTGACAAAATGTTCCAAACACACCCCATGCACAACTCCACCGGGGAAGGTGCCAGACAGGAGTTCTCCTGGTAGTTTTTACACTACCTTGGTAGGCATCTGAAAGACACCACAAAAGTTGTTCTACCTGCTTTCTGGGCTGAGATGGGGAACCGCTGAATTTTGGACTCGGCCGGTGACAAAATGTTCCAAACACACCCCATGCACAACTCCACCGGGGAAGGTGCCAGACAGGAGTTCTCTTGGTAGTTTTTACACTACCTTGGTAGGCATCTAAAAGACACCACAAAAGTTGTTCTACCTGCTTTCTGGGCTGAGATGGGGAAACGCTGAATTTTGGACTCGGCTGGTGACAAAATGTTCCAAACACACCCCCTGCACAACTCCACCGGGGAAGGTGCCAGACAGGAGTTCTCCTGGTAGTTTTTACATTGCTCCGGTAGGCATCTGAAAGACACCACAAAAGTTGTTCTACCTGCTTTCTGGGCTGAGATGGGGAAACGCTGAATTTTGGACTCGGCTGGTGACAAAATGTTCCAAACACACCCCATGCACAACTCCACCGGGGAAGGTGCCAGACAGGAGTTCTCCTGGTAGTTTTTACACTACCTTGGTAGGCATCTGAAAGACACCACAAAAGTTGTTCTACCTGCTTTCTGGGCTGAGATGGGGAACCGCTGAATTTTGGACTCGGCTGGTGACAAAATGTTCCAAACACACCCCATGCACAACTCCACCGGGGAAGGTGCCAGACAGGAGTTCTCCTGGTAGTTTTTACACTACCTTGGTAGGCATCTGAAAGACACCACAAAAGTTGTTCTACCTGCTTTCTGGGCTGAGATGGGGAATCGCTGAATTTTGGACTCGGCCGGTGACAAAATGTTTCACAGACACCCCATGCACAACTCCACCGGGGAAGGTGCCAGACAGGAGTTCTCCTGGTGGTTTTTACACTACCTTGGTAGGCATTTGAAAGGCACCACAAAAGTTGTTCTACCTGCTTTCTGGGCTGAGATGGGGAACCGCTGAATTTTGGACTCGGCCGGTGACAAAATGTTCCACAGACACCCCATGCACAACTCCACCGGGGAAGGAGCCAGGAACAAATTCTGTTGGTAGTTTTTACACTACCTTGGTAGGCAGCTGAAAGGCACAAGAAAAGTTGTTGTACCTGCTTTGTGGGCTGAGATGGGGAACCGCTGAATTTTGGAGTCGGCCGGTGACAAAATGTTCCAAACACACCCCATGCACAACTCCACCACGGAAGGTGCCAGACAGGAGTTCTCCTGGTAGTTTTTACACTACCTTGGTAGGCATCTGAAAGACACCACAAAAGTTGTTCTACCTGCTTTCTGGGCTGAGATGGGGAATCGCTGAATTTTGGACTCGGCTGGTGACAAAATGTTCCAAACACACCCCATGCACAACTCCACCGGGGAAGGTGCCAGACAGGAGTTCTCTTCGTAGTTTTTACACTACCTTGGTAGGCAGCTGAAAGGCACCACAAAACTTGTTCTACCTGCTTTCTGGGCTGAGATGGGGAACAGCTGAATTTTGGACTCGGCTGGTGATAAAATGTTCCAAACACACCCCCTGCACAACTCCACCGGGGAAGGTGCCAGACAGGAGTTCTCCTGGTAGTTTTTACATTGCTCCGGTAGGCATCTGAAAGACACCACAAAAGTTGTTCTACCTGCTTTCTGGGCTGAGATGGGGAACAGCTGAATTTTGGACTCGGCCGGTGACAAAATGTTCCAAACACACCCCATGCACAACTCCACCGGGGAAGGTGCCAGACAGGAGTTCTCCTGGTGGTTTTTACACTACCTTGGTAGGCATTTGAAAGGCACCACAAAAGTTGTTCTACCTGCTTTGTGGGCTGAGATGGGGAAACGCTGAATTTTGGAGTCGGCTGGTGGCAAAATGTTCCAAACACACCCCCTGCACAACTCCACCGGGGAAGGTGCCAGACAGGAGTTCTCCTGGTAGTTTTTACATTGATCCGGTAGGCAGCTGAAAGGCACCACAAAAGATGTTCTACCTGCTTTCTGGGCTGAGATGGGGAACCGCTGAATTTTGGACTCGGCTGGTGACAAAATGTTCCAAACACACCCCATGCACAACTCCACCGGGGAAGGTGCCAGACAGAAGTTCTCTTAGTAGTTTTTACACTACCTTGGTAGGCATCTGAAAGGCACCACAAAAGTTGTTCTACCTGCTTTCTGGGCTGAGATGGGGAACCGCTGAATTTTGGAGTCGGCTGGTGGCAAAATGTTCCAAACACCCCCCCTGCACAACTCCACCGGGGAAGGTGCCAGACAGGAGTTCTCCTGGTAGTTTTTACACTACCTTGGTAGGCATCTGAAAGACACCACAAAAGTTTTTCTACCTGCTTTCTGGGCTGAGATGGGGAATCGCTGAATTTTGGAGTCGGCCGGTGACAAAATGTTCCAAACACACCCCATGCACAACTCCACCGGGGAAGGTGCCAGACAGGAGTTCTCTTAGTAGTTTTTACACTACCTTGGTAGGCATCTGAAAGACACCACAAAAGTTGTTCTACCTGCTTTCTGGGCTGAGATGGGGAACAGCTGAATTTTGGAGTCGGCTGGTGATAAAATGTTCCAAACACACCCCATGCACAACTCCACCGGGGAAGGTGCCAGACAGGAGTTCTCCTGGTAGTTTTTACATTGCTCCGGTAGGCATCTGAAAGACACCACAAAAGTTGTTCTACCTGCTTTCTGGGCTGAGATGGGGAACCGCTGATTTTTGGAGTCGGCCGGTGACAAAATGTTTCACAGACACCCCCTGCACAACTCCACCGGGGAAGGTGCCAGACAGGAGTTCTCCTGGTGGTTTTTACACTACCTTGGTAGGCATCTGAAAGGCACCACAAAAGTTGTTCTACCTGCTTTCTGGGCTGAGATGGGGAAACGCTGAATTTTGGAGTCGGCCGGTGACAAAATGTTCCAAACACACCCCATGCACAACTCCACCGGGGAAGGTGCCAGACAGGAGTTCTCCTGGTAGTTTTTACACTACCTTGGTAGGCATCTGAAAGACACCACAAAAGTTGTTCTACCTGCTTTCTGGGCTGAGATGGGGAACCGCTGAATTTTGGACTCGGCCGGTGACAAAATGTTCCAAACACACCCCATGCACAACTCCACCGGGGAAGGTGCCAGACAGGAGTTCTCTTGGTAGTTTTTACACTACCTTGGTAGGCATCTAAAAGACACCACAAAAGTTGTTCTACCTGCTTTCTGGGCTGAGATGGGGAAACGCTGAATTTTGGACTCGGCTGGTGACAAAATGTTCCAAACACACCCCCTGCACAACTCCACCGGGGAAGGTGCCAGACAGGAGTTCTCCTGGTAGTTTTTACATTGCTCCGGTAGGCATCTGAAAGACACCACAAAAGTTGTTCTACCTGCTTTCTGGGCTGAGATGGGGAACCGCTGAATTTTGGACTGGGCTGGTGACAAAATGTTCCAAACACACCCCATGCACAACTCCACCACGGAAGGTGCCAGACAGGAGTTCTCTTGGTAGTTTTTACACTACCTTGGTAGGCATCTGAAAGACACCACAAAAGTTGTTCTACCTGCTTTCTGGGCTGAGATGGGGAACCGCTGAATTTTGGACTCGGCTGGTGACAAAATGTTCCAAACACACCCCATGCACAACTCCACCGGGGAAGGTGCCAGACAGGAGTTCTCCTGGTAGTTTTTACACTACCTTGGTAGGCATCTGAAAGACACCACAAAAGTTGTTCTACCTGCTTTCTGGGCTGAGATGGGGAATCGCTGAATTTTGGACTCGGCCGGTGACAAAATGTTTCACAGACACCCCATGCACAACTCCACCGGGGAAGGTGCCAGACAGGAGTTCTCCTGGTGGTTTTTACACTACCTTGGTAGGCATTTGAAAGGCACCACAAAAGTTGTTCTACCTGCTTTCTGGGCTGAGATGGGGAACCGCTGAATTTTGGACTCGGCCGGTGACAAAATGTTCCACAGACACCCCATGCACAACTCCACCGGGGAAGGAGCCAGGAACAAATTCTGTTGGTAGTTTTTACACTACCTTGGTAGGCAGCTGAAAGGCACAAGAAAAGTTGTTGTACCTGCTTTGTGGGCTGAGATGGGGAACCGCTGAATTTTGGAGTCGGCCGGTGACAAAATGTTCCAAACACACCCCATGCACAACTCCACCACGGAAGGTGCCAGACAGGAGTTCTCCTGGTAGTTTTTACACTACCTTGGTAGGCATCTGAAAGACACCACAAAAGTTGTTCTACCTGCTTTCTGGGCTGAGATGGGGAATCGCTGAATTTTGGACTCGGCTGGTGACAAAATGTTCCAAACACACCCCATGCACAACTCCACCGGGGAAGGTGCCAGACAGGAGTTCTCTTCGTAGTTTTTACACTACCTTGGTAGGCATCTGAAAGACACCACAAAAGTTGTTCTACCTGCTTTCTGGGCTGAGATGGGGAACAGCTGAATTTTGGACTCGGCTGGTGATAAAATGTTCCAAACACACCCCCTGCACAACTCCACCGGGGAAGGTGCCAGACAGGAGTTCTCCTGGTAGTTTTTACATTGCTCCGGTAGGCATCTGAAAGACACCACAAAAGTTGTTCTACCTGCTTTCTGGGCTGAGATGGGGAACAGCTGAATTTTGGACTCGGCCGGTGACAAAATGTTCCAAACACACCCCATGCACAACTCCACCGGGGAAGGTGCCAGACAGGAGTTCTCCTGGTGGTTTTTACACTACCTTGGTAGGCATTTGAAAGGCACCACAAAAGTTGTTCTACCTGCTTTGTGGGCTGAGATGGGGAAACGCTGAATTTTGGAGTCGGCTGGTGGCAAAATGTTCCAAACACACCCCCTGCACAACTCCACCGGGGAAGGTGCCAGACAGGAGTTCTCCTGGTAGTTTTTACATTGATCCGGTAGGCAGCTGAAAGGCACCACAAAAGATGTTCTACCTGCTTTCTGGGCTGAGATGGGGAACCGCTGAATTTTGGACTCGGCTGGTGACAAAATGTTCCAAACACACCCCATGCACAACTCCACCGGGGAAGGTGCCAGACAGGAGTTCTCTTAGTAGTTTTTACACTACCTTGGTAGGCATCTGAAAGGCACCACAAAAGTTGTTCTACCTGCTTTCTGGGCTGAGATGGGGAACCGCTGAATTTTGGAGTCGGCTGGTGGCAAAATGTTCCAAACACCCCCCCTGCACAACTCCACCGGGGAAGGTGCCAGACAGGAGTTCTCCTGGTAGTTTTTACACTACCTTGGTAGGCATCTGAAAGACACCACAAAAGTTTTTCTACCTGCTTTCTGGGCTGAGATGGGGAATCGCTGAATTTTGGAGTCGGCCGGTGACAAAATGTTCCAAACACACCCCATGCACAACTCCACCGGGGAAGGTGCCAGACAGGAGTTCTCTTAGTAGTTTTTACACTACCTTGGTAGGCATCTGAAAGACACCACAAAAGTTGTTCTACCTGCTTTCTGGGCTGAGATGGGGAACAGCTGAATTTTGGACTCGGCTGGTGATAAAATGTTCCAAACACACCCCATGCACAACTCCACCGGGGAAGGTGCCAGACAGGAGTTCTCCTGGTAGTTTTTACATTGCTCCGGTAGGCATCTGAAAGACACCACAAAAGTTGTTCTACCTGCTTTCTGGGCTGAGATGGGGAACCGCTGATTTTTGGAGTCGGCCGGTGACAAAATGTTTCACAGACACCCCCTGCACAACTCCACCGGGGAAGGTGCCAGACAGGAGTTCTCCTGGTGGTTTTTACACTACCTTGGTAGGCATCTGAAAGACACCACAAAAGTTGTTCTACCTGCTTTCTGGGCTGAGATGGGGAACAGCTGAATTTTGGACTCGGCCGGTGACAAAATGTTCCAAACACACCCCATGCACAACTCCACCGGGGAAGGTGCCAGACAGGAGTTCTCTTAGTAGTTTTTACACTACCTTGGTAGGCATCTGAAAGACACCACAAAAGTTGTTCTACCTGCTTTCTGGGCTGAGATGGGGAACCGCTGATTTTTGGAGTCGGCCGGTGACAAAATGTTTCACAGACACCCCCTGCACAACTCCACCGGGGAAGGTGCCAGACAGGAGTTCTCCTGGTAGTTTTTACATTGCTCCGGTAGGCATCTGAAAGACACCACAAAAGTTGTTCTACCTGCTTTCTGGGCTGAGATGGGGAACCGCTGAATTTTGGAGTCGGCCGGTGACAAAATGTTCCACAGACACCCCATGCACAACTCCACCGGGGAAGGTGCCAGGAACGAATTCTCTTGGTAGTTTTTACACTACCTTGGTAGGCAGCTGAAAGGCACAAGAAAAGTTGTTCTACCTGCTTTGTGGGCTGAGATGGGGAACCGCTGAATTTTGGACTCGGCCGGTGACAAAATGTTCCAAACACACCCCATGCACAACTCCACCGGGGAAGGTGCCAGGAACGAATTCTGTTGGTAGTTTTTACACTACCTTGGTAGGCAGCTGAAAGGCACAAGAAAAGTTGTTCTACCTGCTTTGTGGGCTGAGATGGGGAACCGCTGAATTTTGGACTCGGCCGGTGACAAAATGTTCCAAACACACCCCCTGCACAACTCCACCGGGGAAGGTGCCAGACAGGAGTTCTCCTGGTAGTTTTTACACTACCTTGGTAGGCATCTGAAAGACACCACAAAAGTTGTTCTACCTGCTTTCTGGGCTGAGATGGGGAAACGCTGAATTTTGGACTCGGCTGGTGACAAAATGTTCCAAACACACCCCCTGCACAACTCCACCGGGGAAGGTGCCAGACAGGAGTTCTCCTGGTAGTTTTTACATTGCTCGGGTAGGCATCTGAAAGACACCACAAAAGTTGTTCTACCTGCTTTCTGGGCTGAGATGGGGAACCGCTGAATTTTGGAGTCGGCCGGTGACAAAATGTTCCACAGACACCCCATGCACAACTCCACCGGGGAAGGTGCCAGGAACGAATTCTGTTGGTAGTTTTTACACTACCTTGGTAGGCAGCTGAAAGGCACAAGAAAAGTTGTTGTACCTGCTTTGTGGGCTGAGATGGGGAACCGCTGAATTTTGGAGTCGGCCGTTGACAAAATGTTCCAAACACACCCCATGCACAACTCCACCGGGGAAGGTGCCAGACAGGAGTTCTCCTGGTAGTTTTTACACTACCTTGGTAGGCATCTGAAAGACACCACAAATGTTGTTCTTCCTGCTTTCTGGGCTGAGATGGGGAACCGCTGAATTTTGGACTCGGCCGGTGACAAAATGTTCCAAACACACCCCATGCACAACTCCACCGGGGAAGGTGCCAGACAGGAGTTCTCTTGGTAGTTTTTACACTACCTTGGTAGGCATCTGAAAGGCACCACAAAAGTTGTTCTACCTGCTTTCTGGGCTGAGATGGGGAACCGCTGAATTTTGGACTCGGCTGGTGACAAAATGTTCCAAACACACCCCATGCACAACTCCACCGGGGAAGGTGCCAGACAGGAGTTCTCCTGGTAGTTTTTACATTGCTCCGGTAGGCATCTGAAAGACACCACAAAAGTTGTTCTACCTGCTTTCTGGGCTGAGATGGGGAACCGCTGAATTTTGGACTCGGCTGGTGACAAAATGTTCCACAGACACCCCATGCACAACTCCACCGGGGAAGGTGCCAGGAACGAATTCTCTTGGTAGTTTTTACACTACCTTGGTAGGCAGCTGAAAGGCACAAGAAAAGTTGTTCTACCTGCTTTGTGGGCTGAGATGGGGAACCGCTGAATTTTGGACTCGGCCGGTGACAAAATGTTCCAAACACACCCCCTGCACAACTCCACCGGGGAAGGTGCCAGACAGGAGTTCTCCTGGTAGTTTTTACATTGCTCCGGTAGGCATCTGAAAGACACCACAAAAGTTGTTCTGCCTGCTTTCTGGGCTGAGATGGGGAACCGCTGATTTTTGGAGTCGGCCGGTGACAAAATGTTTCACAGACACCCCATGCACAACTCCACCGGGGAAGGTGCCAGACAGGAGTTCTCCTGGTGGTTTTTACACTACCTTGGTAGGCATTTGAAAGGCACCACAAAAGTTGTTCTACCTGCTTTCTGGGCTGAGATGGGGAAACGCTGAATTTTGGAGTCGGCTGGTGGCAAAATGTTCCAAACACACCCCCTGCACAACTCCACCGGGGAAGGTGCCAGACAGGAGTTCTCCTGGTAGTTTTTACATTGATCCGGTAGGCAGCTGAAAGACACCACAAAAGTTGTTCTACCTGCTTTCTGGGCTGAGATGGGGAACCGCTGATTTTTGGAGTCGGCCGGTGACAAAATGTTCCAAACACACCCCATGCACAACTCCACCGGGGAAGGTGCCAGACAGGAGTTCTCCTGGTGGTTTTTACACTACCTTGGTAGGCAGCTGAAAGGCACCACAAAAGTTGTTCTACCTGCTTTCTGGGCTGAGATGGGGAACAGCTGAATTTTGGAGTTGGCCGGTGACAAAATGTTCCAAACACACCCCATGCACAACTCCACCGGGGAAGGTGCCAGACAGGAGTTCTCTTAGTAGTTTTTACACTACCTTGGTAGGCATCTGAAAGACACCACAAAAGTTGTTCTACCTGCTTTCTGGGCTGAGATGGGGAACCGCTGATTTTTGGAGTCGGCCGGTGACAAAATGTTTCACAGACACCCCCTGCACAACTCCACCGGGGAAGGTGCCAGACAGGAGTTCTCCTGGTAGTTTTTACATTGCTCCGGTAGGCATCTGAAAGACACCACAAAAGTTGTTCTACCTGCTTTCTGGGCTGAGATGGGGAACGGCTGAATTTTGGAGTCGGCCGGTGACAAAATGTTCCACAGACACCCCATGCACAACTCCACCGGGGAAGGTGCCAGGAACGAATTCTCTTGGTAGTTTTTACACTACCTTGGTAGGCAGCTGAAAGGCACAAGAAAAGTTGTTCTACCTGCTTTGTGGGCTGAGATGGGGAACCGCTGAATTTTGGACTCGGCCGGTGACAAAATGTTCCAAACACACCCCATGCACAACTCCACCGGGGAAGGTGCCAGGAACGAATTCTGTTGGTAGTTTTTACACTACCTTGGTAGGCAGCTGAAAGGCACAAGAAAAGTTGTTCTACCTGCTTTGTGGGCTGAGATGGGGAACCGCTGATTTTTGGAGTCGGCCGGTGACAAAATGTTCCAAACACACCCCCTGCACAACTCCACCGGGGAAGGTGCCAGACAGGAGTTCTCCTGGTAGTTTTTACACTACCTTGGTAGGCATCTGAAAGACACCACAAAAGTTGTTCTACCTGCTTTCTGGGCTGAGATGGGGAAACGCTGAATTTTGGAGTCGGCTGGTGACAAAATGTTCCAAACACACCCCCTGCACAACTCCACCGGGGAAGGTGCCAGACAGGAGTTCTCCTGGTAGTTTTTACATTGCTCCGGTAGGCATCTGAAAGACACCACAAAAGTTGTTCTACCTGCTTTCTGGGCTGAGATGGGGAACGGCTGAATTTTGGAGTCGGCCGGTGACAAAATGTTCCACAGACACCCCATGCACAACTCCACCGGGGAAGGTGCCAGGAACGAATTCTGTTGGTAGTTTTTACACTACCTTGGTAGGCAGCTGAAAGGCACAAGAAAAGTTGTTGTACCTGCTTTGTGGGCTGAGATGGGGAACCGCTGAATTTTGGAGTCGGCCGTTGACAAAATGTTCCAAACACACCCCATGCACAACTCCACCGGGGAAGGTGCCAGACAGGAGTTCTCCTGGTAGTTTTTACACTACCTTGGTAGGCATCTGAAAGACACCACAAATGTTGTTCTTCCTGCTTTCTGGGCTGAGATGGGGAACCGCTGAATTTTGGACTCGGCCGGTGACAAAATGTTCCAAACACACCCCATGCACAACTCCACCGGGGAAGGTGCCAGACAGGAGTTCTCTTGGTAGTTTTTACACTACCTTGGTAGGCAGCTGAAAGGCACCACAAAAGTTGTTCTACCTGCTTTCTGGGCTGAGATGGGGAACCGCTGAATTTTGGACTCGGCTGGTGACAAAATGTTCCAAACACACCCCCTGCACAACTCCACCGGGGAAGGTGCCAGACAGGAGTTCTCCTGGTAGTTTTTACATTGCTCCGGTAGGCATCTGAAAGACACCACAAAAGTTGTTCTACCTGCTTTCTGGGCTGAGATGGGGAACCGCTGAATTTTGGACTCGGCCGGTGACAAAATGTTCCACAGACACCCCATGCACAACTCCACCGGGGAAGGTGCCAGGAACGAATTCTCTTGGTAGTTTTTACACTACCTTGGTAGGCAGCTGAAAGGCACAAGAAAAGTTGTTCTACCTGCTTTGTGGGCTGAGATGGGGAACCGCTGAATTTTGGACTCGGCCGGTGACAAAATGTTCCAAACACACCCCATGCACAACTCCACCGGGGAAGGTGCCAGGAACGAATTCTGTTGGTAGTTTTTACACTACCTTGGTAGGCAGCTGAAAGGCACCACAAAAGTTGTTCTACCTGCTTTCTGGGCTGAGATGGGGAAACTCTGAATTTTGGAGTCGGCTGGTGACAAAATGTTCCAAACACACCCCATGCACAACTCCACCGGGGAAGGTGCCAGACAGGAGTTCTCCTGGTAGTTTTTACACTACCTTGGTAGGCATCTGAAAGACACCACAAATGTTGTTCTACCTGCTTTCTGGGCTGAGATGGGGAACCGCTGAATTTTGGACTCGGCCGGTGACAAAATGTTTCACAGACACCCCATGCACAACTCCACCGGGGAAGGTGCCAGACAGGAGTTCTCCTGGTGGTTTTTACACTACCTTGGTAGGCATTTGAAAGACACCACAAAAGTTGTTCTACCTGCTTTCTGGGCTGAGATGGGGAACCGCTGAATTTTGGAGTCGGCTGGTGACAAAATGTTCCACAGACACCCCATGCACAACTCCACCGGGGAAGGAGCCAGGAACGAATTCTGTTGGTAGTTTTTACACTACCTTGGTAGGCAGCTGAAAGGCACAAGAAAAGTTGTTGTACCTGCTTTGTGGGCTGAGATGGGGAACCGCTGAATTTTGGAGTCGGCCGTTGACAAAATGTTCCAAACACACCCCATGCACAACTCCACCGGGGAAGGTGCCAGACAGGAGTTCTCTTGGTAGTTTTTACACTACCTTGGTAGGCATCTGAAAGGCACCAAAAAAGTTGTTCTACCTGCTTTCTGGGCTGAGATGGGGAACCGCTGAATTTTGGAGTCGGCCGGTGACAAAATGTTCCAAACACACCCCATGCACAACTCCACCACGGAAGGTGCCAGACAGGAGTTCTCCTGGTAGTTTTTACACTACCTTGGTAGGCATCTGAAAGACACCACAAAAGTTGTTCTACCTGCTTTCTGGGCTGAGATGGGGAATCGCTGAATTTTGGAGTCGGCCGGTGACAAAATGTTCCAAACACACCCCCTGCACAACTCCACCGGGGAAGGTGCCAGACAGGAGTTCTCCTGGTAGTTTTTACACTACCTTGGTAGGCATCTGAAAGACACCACAAAAGTTGTTCTACCTGCTTTCTGGGCTGAGATGGGGAACCGCTGAATTTTGGACTCGGCCGGTGACAAAATGTTTCACAGACACCCCATGCACATCTCCACCGGGGAAGGTGCCAGACAGGAGTTCTCCTGGTGGTTTTTACACTACCTTGGTAGGCATTTGAAAGGCACCACAAAAGTTGTTCTTCCTGCTTTCTGGGCTGAGATGGGGAACCGCTGAATTTTGGAGTCGGCCGGTGACAAAATGTTCCACAGACACCCCATGCACAACTCCACCGGGGAAGGTGCCAGGAACGAATTCTGTTGGTAGTTTTTACACTACCTTGGTAGGCAGCTGAAAGGCACAAGAAAAGTTGTTGTACCTGCTTTGTGGGCTGAGATGCGGAAACGCTGAATTTTGGAGTCGGCCGTTGACAAAATGTTCCAAACACACCCCATGCACAACTCCAACGGGGAAGGTGCCAGACAGGAGTTCTCTTGGTAGTTTTTACACTACCTTGGTAGGCATCTGAAAGGCACCACAAAAGTTGTTCTACCTGCTTTCTGGGCTGAGATGGGGAAACGCTGAATTTTGGAGTCGGCCGGTGACAAAATGTTCCAAACACACCCCATGCACAACTCCACCGGGGAAGGTGCCAGACAGGAGTTCTCCTGGTAGTTTTTACACTACCTTGGTAGGCATCTGAAAGACACCACAAAAGTTGTTCTACCTGCTTTCTGGGCTGAGATGGGGAACCGCTGAATTTTGGACTCGGCCGGTGACAAAATGTTCCAAACACACCCCATGCACAACTCCACCGGGGAAGGTGCCAGACAGGAGTTCTCTTGGTAGTTTTTACACTACCTTGGTAGGCATCTAAAAGACACCACAAAAGTTGTTCTACCTGCTTTCTGGGCTGAGATGGGGAAACGCTGAATTTTGGACTCGGCTGGTGACAAAATGTTCCAAACACACCCCCTGCACAACTCCACCGGGGAAGGTGCCAGACAGGAGTTCTCCTGGTAGTTTTTACATTGCTCCGGTAGGCATCTGAAAGACACCACAAAAGTTGTTCTACCTGCTTTCTGGGCTGAGATGGGGAAACGCTGAATTTTGGACTCGGCTGGTGACAAAATGTTCCAAACACACCCCATGCACAACTCCACCGGGGAAGGTGCCAGACAGGAGTTCTCCTGGTAGTTTTTACACTACCTTGGTAGGCATCTGAAAGACACCACAAAAGTTGTTCTACCTGCTTTCTGGGCTGAGATGGGGAAACGCTGAATTTTGGACTCGGCCGGTGACAAAATGTTCCAAACACACCCCCTGCACAACTCCACCGGGGAAGGTGCCAGACAGGAGTTCTCCTGGTAGTTTTTACACTACCTTGGTAGGCATCTGAAAGACACCACAAAAGTTGTTCTACCTGCTTTCTGGGCTGAGATGGGGAACCGCTGAATTTTGGACTCGGCCGGTGACAAAATGTTCCAAACACACCCCATGCACAACTCCACCGGGGAAGGTGCCAGACAGGAGTTCTCTTCGTAGTTTTTACACTACCTTGGTAGGCATCTGAAAGACACCACAAAAGTTGTTCTACCTGCTTTCTGGGCTGAGATGGGGAACAGCTGAATTTTGGACTCGGCTGGTGATAAAATGTTCCAAACACACCCCCTGCACAACTCCACCGGGGAAGGTGCCAGACAGGAGTTCTCCTGGTAGTTTTTACATTGCTCCGGTAGGCATCTGAAAGACACCACAAAAGTTGTTCTACCTGCTTTCTGGGCTGAGATGGGGAACCGCTGATTTTTGGAGTCGGCCGGTGACAAAATGTTCCAAACACACCCCATGCACAACTCCACCGGGGAAGGTGCCAGACAGGAGTTCTCCTGGTGGTTTTTACACTACCTTGGTAGGCATCTGAAAGACACCACAAAAGTTGTTCTACCTGCTTTCTGGGCTGAGATGGGGAACAGCTGAATTTTGGACTCGGCCGGTGACAAAATGTTCCAAACACACCCCAAGCACAACTCCACCGGGGAAGGTGCCAGACAGGAGTTCTCTTAGTAGTTTTTACACTACCTTGGTAGGCATCTGAAAGACACCACAAAAGTTGTTCTACCAGGTTTCTGGGCTGAGATGGGGAACCGCTGATTTTTGGAGTCGGCCGGTGACAAAATGTTTCACAGACACCCCCTGCACAACTCCACCGGGGAAGGTGCCAGACAGGAGTTCTCCTGGTAGTTTTTACATTGCTCCGGTAGGCATCTGAAAGACACCACAAAAGTTGTTCTACCTGCTTTCTGGGCTGAGATGGGGAACGGCTGAATTTTGGAGTCGGCCGGTGACAAAATGTTCCACAGACACCCCATGCACAACTCCACCGGGGAAGGTGCCAGGAACGAATTCTGTTGGTAGTTTTTACACTACCTTGGTAGGCAGCTGAAAGGCACAAGAAAAGTTGTTCTACCTGCTTTGTGGGCTGAGATGGGGAACCGCTGAATTTTGGAGTCGGCCGGTGACAAAATGTTCCAAACACACCCCATGCACAACTCCACCGGGGAAGGTGCCAGGAACGAATTCTGTTGGTAGTTTTTACACTACCTTGGTAGGCAGCTGAAAGGCACAAGAAAAGTTGTTCTACCTGCTTTGTGGGCTGAGATGGGGAACCGCTGAATTTTGGACTCGGCCGGTGACAAAATGTTCCAAACACACCCCATGCACAACTCCACCGGGGAAGGTGCCAGACAGGAGTTCTCCTGGTAGTTTTTACACTACCTTGGTAGGCATCTGAAAGACACCACAAAAGTTGTTCTACCTGCTTTCTGGGCTGAGATGGGGAACCGCTGAATTTTGGACTCGGCTGGTGACAAAATGTTCCAAACACACCCCCTGCACAACTCCACCGGGGAAGGTGCCAGACAGGAGTTCTCCTGGTAGTTTTTACATTGCTCCGGTAGGCATCTGAAAGACACCACAAAAGTTGTTCTACCTGCTTTCTGGGCTGAGATGGGGAACCGCTGAATTTTGGACTCGGCCGGTGACAAAATGTTCCACAGACACCCCATGCACAACTCCACCGGGGAAGGTGCCAGGAACGAATTCTCTTGGTAGTTTTTACACTACCTTGGTAGGCAGCTGAAAGGCACAAGAAAAGTTGTTCTACCTGCTTTGTGGGCTGAGATGGGGAACCGCTGAATTTTGGACTCGGCCGGTGACAAAATGTTCCAAACACACCCCATGCACAACTCCACCGGGGAAGGTGCCAGGAACGAATTCTGTTGGTAGTTTTTACACTACCTTGGTAGGCATTTGAAAGGCACCACAAAAGTTGTTCTACCTGCTTTCTGGGCTGAGATGGGGAAACTCTGAATTTTGGAGTCGGCTGGTGACAAAATGTTCCAAACACACCCCATGCACAACTCCACCGGGGAAGGTGCCAGACAGGAGTTCTCCTGGTAGTTTTTACACTACCTTGGTAGGCATCTGAAAGACACCACAAATGTTGTTCTTCCTGCTTTCTGGGCTGAGATGGGGAACCGCTGAATTTTGGACTCGGCCGGTGACAAAATGTTCCAAACACACCCCATGCACAACTCCACCGGGGAAGGTGCCAGACAGGAGTTCTCCTGGTGGTTTTTACACTACCTTGGTAGGCAGCTGAAAGGCACCACAAAAGTTGTTCTACCTGCTTTCTGGGCTGAGATGGGGAACCGCTGAATTTTGGACTCGGCTGGTGACAAAATGTTCCAAACACACCCCATGCACAACTCCACCGGGGAAGGTGCCAGACAGGAGTTCTCCTGGTAGTTTTTACATTGCTCCGGTAGGCATCTGAAAGACACCACAAAAGTTGTTCTACCTGCTTTCTGGGCTGAGATGGGGAACCGCTGAATTTTGGACTCGGCCGGTGACAAAATGTTCCACAGACACCCCATGCACAACTCCACCGGGGAAGGTGCCAGGAACGAATTCTCTTGGTAGTTTTTACACTACCTTGGTAGGCAGCTGAAAGGCACAAGAAAAGTTGTTCTACCTGCTTTGTGGGCTGAGATGGGGAACCGCTGAATTTTGGACTCGGCCGGTGACAAAATGTTCCAAACACACCCCATGCACAACTCCACCGGGGAAGGTGCCAGGAACGAATTCTGTTGGTAGTTTTTACACTACCTTGGTAGGCAGCTGAAAGGCACCACAAAAGTTGTTCTACCTGCTGTCTGGGCTGAGATGGGGAACCGCTGAATTTTGGAGTCGGCTGGTGACAAAATGTTCCAAACACACCCCATGCACAACTCCACCGGGGAAGGTGCCAGACAGGAGTTCTCCTGGTAGTTTTTACACTACCTTGGTAGGCATCTGAAAGACACCACAAATGTTGTTCTTCCTGCTTTCTGGGCTGAGATGGGGAACCGCTGAATTTTGGACTCGGCCGGTGACAAAATGTTCCAAACACACCCCATGCACAACTCCACCGGGGAAGGTGCCAGACAGGAGTTCTCCTGGTGGTTTTTACACTACCTTGGTAGGCATTTGAAAGGCACCACAAAAGTTGTTCTACCTGCTTTCTGGGCTGAGATGGGGAACCGCTGAATTTTGGACTCGGCCGGTGACAAAATGTTCCAAACACACCCCCTGCACAACTCCACCGGGGAAGGTGCCAGACAGGAGTTCTCCTGGTAGTTTTTACATTGATCCGGTAGGCAGCTGAAAGGCACCACAAAAGATGTTCTACCTGCTTTCTGGGCTGAGATGGGGAACCGCTGAATTTTGGACTCGGCCGGTGACAAAATGTTCCAAACACACCCCCTGCACAACTCCACCGGGGAAGGTGCCAGACAGGAGTTCTCCTGGTAGTTTTTACACTACCTTGGTAGGCATCTGAAAGACACCACAAAAGTTGTTCTTCCTGCTTTCTGGGCTGAGATGGGGAACCGCTGAATTTTGGAGTCGGCCGGTGACAAAATGTTTCACAGACACCCCATGCACAACTCCACCGGCGAAGGAGCCAGGAACGAATTCTGTTGGTAGTTTTTACACTACCTTGGTAGGCAGCTGAAAGGCACAAGAAAAGTTGTTGTACCTGCTTTGTGGGCTGAGATGCGGAAACGCTGAATTTTGGAGTCGGCCGTTGACAAAATGTTCCAAACACACCCCATGCACAACTCCACCGGGGAAGGTGCCAGACAGGAGTTCTCTTGGTAGTTTTTACACTACCTTGGTAGGCATTTGAAAGGCACCACAAAAGTTGTTCTACCTGCTTTCTGGGCTGAGATGGGGAAACGCTGAATTTTGGAGTCGGCTGGTGGCAAAATGTTCCAAACACACCCCCTGCACAACTCCACCGGGGAAGGTGCCAGACAGGAGTTCTCCTGGTAGTTTTTACATTGATCCGGTAGGCAGCTGAAAGGCACCACAAAAGATGTTCTACCTGCTTTCTGGGCTGAGATGGGGAACCGCTGAATTTTGGACTCGGCTGGTGACAAAATGTTCCAAACACACCCCATGCACAACTCCACCGGGGAAGGTGCCAGACAGGAGTTCTCTTAGTAGTTTTTACACTACCTTGGTAGGCATCTGAAAGGCACCACAAAAGTTGTTCTACCTGCTTTCTGGGCTGAGATGGGGAACCGCTGAATTTTGGAGTCGGCTGGTGGCAAAATGTTCCAAACACACCCCCTGCACAACTCCACCGGGGAAGGTGCCAGACAGGAGTTCTCCTGGTAGTTTTTACACTACCTTGGTAGGCATCTGAAAGACACCACAAAAGTTGTTCTACCTGCTTTCTGGGCTGAGATGGGGAATCGCTGAATTTTGGAGTCGGCCGGTGACAAAATGTTCCAAACACACCCCCTGCACAACTCCACCGGGGAAGGTGCCAGACAGGAGTTCTCCTGGTAGTTTTTACACTACCTTGGTAGGCATCTGAAAGACACCACAAAAGTTGTTCTACCAGCTTTCTGGGCTGAGATGGGGAACCGCTGATTTTTGGAGTCGGCCGGTGACAAAATGTTTCACAGACACCCCCTGCACAACTCCACCGGGGAAGGTGCCAGACAGGAGTTCTCCTGGTAGTTTTTACATTGCTCCGGTAGGCATCTGAAAGACACCACAAAAGTTGTTCTACCTGCTTTCTGGGCTGAGATGGGGAACCGCTGATTTTTGGAGTCGGCCGGTGACAAAATGTTTCACAGACACCCCATGCACAACTCCACCGGGGAAGGTGCCAGACAGGAGTTCTCCTGGTGGTTTTTACACTACCTTGGTAGGCATTTGAAAGGCACCACAAAAGTTGTTCTACCTGCTTTCTGGGCTGAGATGGGGAACCGCTGAATTTTGGACTCGGCCGGTGACAAAATGTTCCAAACACACCCCATGCACAACTCCACCACGGAAGGTGCCAGACAGGAGTTCTCCTGGTAGTTTTTACACTACCTTGGTAGGCATCTGAAAGACACCACAAAAGTTGTTCTACCTGCTTTCTGGGCTGAGATGGGGAATCGCTGAATTTTGGAGTCGGCCGGTGACAAAATGTTCCAAACACACCCCATGCACAACTCCACCGGGGAAGGTGCCAGACAGGAGTTCTCCTGGTAGTTTTTACACTACCTTGGTAGGCATCTGAAAGACACCACAAAAGTTGTTCTTCCTGCTTTCTGGGCTGAGATGGGGAACCGCTGAATTTTGGAGTCGGCCGGTGACAAAATGTTTCACAGACACCCCATGCACATCTCCACCGGGGAAGGTGCCAGACAGGAGTTCTCCTGTGGTTTTTACACTACCTTGGTAGGCATTTGAAAGGCACCACAAAAGTTGTTCTTCCTGCTTTCTGGGCTGAGATGGGGAACCGCTGAATTTTGGAGTCGGCCGGTGACAAAATGTTCCACAGACACCCCATGCACAACTCCACCGGCGAAGGAGCCAGGAACGAATTCTGTTGGTAGTTTTTACACTACCTTGGTAGGCAGCTGAAAGGCACAAGAAAAGTTGTTGTACCTGCTTTGTGGGCTGAGATGCGGAAACGCTGAATTTTGGAGTCGGCCGTTGACAAAATGTTCCAAACACACCCCATGCACAACTCCACCGGGGAAGGTGCCAGACAGGAGTTCTCCTGGTAGTTTTTACATTGATCCGGTAGGCAGCTGAAAGGCACCACAAAAGATGTTCTACCTGCTTTCTGGGCTGAGATGGGGAACCGCTGAATTTTGGACTCGGCTGGTGACAAAATGTTCCAAACACACCCCATGCACAACTCCACCGGGGAAGGTGCCAGACAGGAGTTCTCTTAGTAGTTTTTACACTACCTTGGTAGGCATCTGAAAGGCACCACAAAAGTTGTTCTACCTGCTTTCTGGGCTGAGATGGGGAACCGCTGAATTTTGGAGTCGGCTGGTGGCAAAATGTTCCAAACACACCCCCTGCACAACTCCACCGGGGAAGGTGCCAGACAGGAGTTCTCTTGGTAGTTTTTACACTACCTTGGTAGGCATCTGAAAGACACCACAAAAGTTGTTCTACCTGCTTTCTGGGCTGAGATGGGGAATCGCTGAATTTTGGACTCTTCCGGTGACAAAATGTTCCAAACACACCCCATGCACAACTCCACCGGGGAAGGTGCCAGACAGGAGTTCTCTTAGTAGTTTTTACACTACCTTGGTAGGCATCTGAAAGACACCACAAAAGTTGTTCTACCTGCTTTCTGGGCTGAGATGGGGAACAGCTGAATTTTGGACTCGGCTGGTGATAAAATGTTCCAAACACACCCCCTGCACAACTCCACCGGGGAAGGTGCCAGACAGGAGTTCTCCTGGTAGTTTTTACATTGCTCCGGTAGGCATCTGAAAGACACCACAAAAGTTGTTCTACCTGCTTTCTGGGCTGAGATGGGGAACCGCTGATTTTTGGAGTCGGCCGGTGACAAAATGTTTCACAGACACCCCATGCACAACTCCACCGGGGAAGGTGCCAGACAGGAGTTCTCCTGGTGGTTTTTACACTACCTTGGTAGGCATCTGAAAGACACCACAAAAGTTGTTCTACCTGCTTTCTGGGCTGAGATGGGGAACAGCTGAATTTTGGACTCGGCCGGTGACAAAATGTTCCAAACACACCCCAAGCACAACTCCACCGGGGAAGGTGCCAGACAGGAGTTCTCTTAGTAGTTTTTACACTACCTTGGTAGGCATCTGAAAGACACCACAAAAGTTGTTCTACCAGCTTTCTGGGCTGAGATGGGGAACCGCTGATTTTTGGAGTCGGCCGGTGACAAAATGTTTCACAGACACCCCCTGCACAACTCCACCGGGGAAGGTGCCAGACAGGAGTTCTCCTGGTAGTTTTTACATTGCTCCGGTAGGCATCTGAAAGACACCACAAAAGTTGTTCTACCTGCTTTCTGGGCTGAGATGGGGAACCGCTGAATTTTGGACTCGGCCGGTGACAAAATGTTCCACAGACACCCCATGCACAACTCCACCGGGGAAGGTGCCAGGAACGAATTCTCTTGGTAGTTTTTACACTACCTTGGTAGGCAGCTGAAAGGCACAAGAAAAGTTGTTCTACCTGCTTTGTGGGCTGAGATGGGGAACCGCTGAATTTTGGACTCGGCCGGTGACAAAATGTTCCAAACACACCCCATGCACAACTCCACCGGGGAAGGTGCCAGGAACGAATTCTGTTGGTAGTTTTTACACTACCTTGGTAGGCAGCTGAAAGGCACCACAAAAGTTGTTCTACCTGCTTTGTGGGCTGAGATGGGGAACCGCTGAATTTTGGACTCGGCCGGTGACAAAATGTTCCAAACACACCCCCTGCACAACTCCACCGGGGAAGGTGCCAGACAGGAGTTCTCCTGGTAGTTTTTACACTACCTTGGTAGGCATCTGAAAGACACCACAAAAGTTGTTCTACCTGCTTTCTGGGCTGAGATGGGGAACCGCTGAATTTTGGACTCGGCTGGTGACAAAATGTTCCAAACACACCCCCTGCACAACTCCACCGGGGAAGGTGCCAGACAGGAGTTCTCCTGGTAGTTTTTACATTGCTCCGGTAGGCATCTGAAAGACACCACAAAAGTTGTTCTACCTGCTTTCTGGGCTGAGATGGGGAACGGCTGAATTTTGGAGTCGGCCGGTGACAAAATGTTCCACAGACACCCCATGCACAACTCCACCGGGGAAGGTGCCAGGAACGAATTCTGTTGGTAGTTTTTACACTACCTTGGTAGGCAGCTGAAAGGCACAAGAAAAGTTGTTGTACCTGCTTTGTGGGCTGAGATGGGGAACCGCTGAATTTTGGAGTCGGCCGTTGACAAAATGTTCCAAACACACCCCATGCACAACTCCACCGGGGAAGGTGCCAGACAGGAGTTCTCCTGGTAGTTTTTACACTACCTTGGTAGGCATCTGAAAGACACCACAAATGTTGTTCTTCCTGCTTTCTGGGCTGAGATGGGGAACCGCTGAATTTTGGACTCGGCCGGTGACAAAATGTTCCAAACACACCCCATGCACAACTCCACCGGGGAAGGTGCCAGACAGGAGTTCTCTTGGTAGTTTTTACACTACCTTGGTAGGCATTTGAAAGGCACCACAAAAGTTGTTCTACCTGCTTTCTGGGCTCAGATGGGGAACCGCTGAATTTTGGACTCGGCTGGTGACAAAATGTTCCAAACACACCCCATGCACAACTCCACCGGGGAAGGTGCCAGACAGGAGTTCTCCTGGTAGTTTTTACATTGCTCCGGTAGGCATCTGAAAGACACCACAAAAGTTGTTCTACCTGCTTTCTGGGCTGAGATGGGGAACCGCTGAATTTTGGACTCGGCCGGTGACAAAATGTTCCACAGACACCCCATGCACAACTCCACCGGGGAAGGTGCCAGGAACGAATTCTCTTGGTAGTTTTTACACTACCTTGGTAGGCAGCTGAAAGGCACAAGAAAAGTTGTTCTACCTGCTTTGTGGGCTGAGATGGGGAACCGCTGAATTTTGGACTCGGCCGGTGACAAAATGTTCCAAACACACCCCATGCACAACTCCACCGGGGAAGGTGCCAGGAACGAATTCTGTTGGTAGTTTTTACACTACCTTGGTAGGCAGCTGAAAGGCACCA
This sequence comes from Falco biarmicus, assembly GCF_023638135.1. Classification (NCBI taxonomy): domain Eukaryota; kingdom Metazoa; phylum Chordata; class Aves; order Falconiformes; family Falconidae; genus Falco; species Falco biarmicus. Next base: position 103,092 of record NW_026611748.1, read on the forward strand.
CAAAAGTTGTTCTACCTGCTGTCTGGGCTGAGATGGGGAAACTCTGAATTTTGGAGTCGGCTGGTGACAAAATGTTCCAAACACACCCCATGCACAACTCCACCGGGGAAGGTGCCAGACAGGAGTTCTCCTGGTAGTTTTTACACTACCTTGGTAGGCATCTGAAAGACACCACAAATGTTGTTCTTCCTGCTTTCTGGGCTGAGATGGGGAACCGCTGAATTTTGGACTCGGCCGGTGACAAAATGTTCCAAACACACCCCATGCACAACTCCACCGGGGAAGGTGCCAGACAGGAGTTCTCCTGGTGGTTTTTACACTACCTTGGTAGGCATTTGAAAGGCACCACAAAAGTTGTTCTACCTGCTTTCTGGGCTGAGATGGGGAACCGCTGAATTTTGGACTCGGCCGGTGACAAAATGTTCCAAACACACCCCATGCACAACTCCACCACGGAAGGTGCCAGACAGGAGTTCTCCTGGTAGTTTTTACACTACCTTGGTAGGCATCTGAAAGACACCACAAATGTTGTTCTTCCTGCTTTCTGGGCTGAGATGGGGAACCGCTGAATTTTGGACTCGGCCGGTGACAAAATGTTCCAAACACACCCCATGCACAACTCCACCGGGGAAGGTGCCAGACAGGAGTTCTCTTGGTAGTTTTTACACTACCTTGGTAGGCAGCTGAAAGGCACCACAAAAGTTGTTCTACCTGCTTTCTGGGCTGAGATGGGGAACCGCTGAATTTTGGACTCGGCTGGTGACAAAATGTTCCAAACACACCCCATGCACAACTCCACCGGGGAAGGTGCCAGACAGGAGTTCTCCTGGTAGTTTTTACATTGCTCCGGTAGGCATCTGAAAGACACCACAAAAGTTGTTCTACCTGCTTTCTGGGCTGAGATGGGGAACCGCTGAATTTTGGACTCGGCCGGTGACAAAATGTTCCACAGACACCCCATGCACAACTCCACCGGGGAAGGTGCCAGGAACGAATTCTCTTGGTAGTTTTTACACTACCTTGGTAGGCAGCTGAAAGGCACAAGAAAAGTTGTTCTACCTGCTTTGTGGGCTGAGATGGGGAACCGCTGAATTTTGGACTCGGCCGGTGACAAAATGTTCCAAACACACCCCATGCACAACTCCACCGGGGAAGGTGCCAGGAACGAATTCTGTTGGTAGTTTTTACACTACCTTGGTAGGCAGCTGAAAGGCACCACAAAAGTTGTTCTTCCTGCTTTCTGGGCTGAGATGGGGAAACTCTGAATTTTGGAGTCGGCTGGTGACAAAATGTTCCAAACACACCCCCTGCACAACTCCACCGGGGAAGGTGCCAGACAGGAGTTCTCCTGGTAGTTTTTACACTACCTTGGTAGGCATCTGAAAGACACCACAAATGTTGTTCTTCCTGCTTTCTGGGCTGAGATGGGGAACCGCTGAATTTTGGACTCGGCCGGTGACAAAATGTTCCAAACACACCCCATGCACAACTCCACCGGGGAAGGTGCCAGACAGGAGTTCTCCTGGTGGTTTTTACACTACCTTGGTAGGCATTTGAAAGGCACCACAAAAGTTGTTCTACCTGCTTTCTGGGCTGAGATGGGGAACCGCTGAATTTTGGACTCGGCCGGTGACAAAATGTTCCAAACACACCCCATGCACAACTCCACCACGGAAGGTGCCAGACAGGAGTTCTCCTGGTAGTTTTTACACTACCTTGGTAGGCATCTGAAAGACACCACAAATGTTGTTCTTCCTGCTTTCTGGGCTGAGATGGGGAACCGCTGAATTTTGGACTCGGCCGGTGACAAAATGTTCCAAACACACCCCATGCACAACTCCACCGGGGAAGGTGCCAGACAGGAGTTCTCTTGGTAGTTTTTACACTACCTTGGTAGGCAGCTGAAAGGCACCACAAAAGTTGTTCTACCTGCTTTCTGGGCTGAGATGGGGAACCGCTGAATTTTGGACTCGGCTGGTGACAAAATGTTCCAAACACACCCCATGCACAACTCCACCGGGGAAGGTGCCAGACAGGAGTTCTCCTGGTAGTTTTTACATTGCTCCGGTAGGCATCTGAAAGACACCACAAAAGTTGTTCTACCTGCTTTCTGGGCTGAGATGGGGAACCGCTGAATTTTGGACTCGGCCGGTGACAAAATGTTCCACAGACACCCCATGCACAACTCCACCGGGGAAGGTGCCAGGAACGAATTCTCTTGGTAGTTTTTACACTACCTTGGTAGGCAGCTGAAAGGCACAAGAAAAGTTGTTCTACCTGCTTTGTGGGCTGAGATGGGGAACCGCTGAATTTTGGACTCGGCCGGTGACAAAATGTTCCAAACACACCCCATGCACAACTCCACCGGGGAAGGTGCCAGGAACGAATTCTGTTGGTAGTTTTTACACTACCTTGGTAGGCAGCTGAAAGGCACAAGAAAAGTTGTTGTACCTGCTTTGTGGGCTGAGATGGGGAACCGCTGAATTTTGGAGTCGGCCGTTGACAAAATGTTCCAAACACACCCCATGCACAACTCCACCGGGGAAGGTGCCAGACAGGAGTTCTCCTGGTAGTTTTTACACTACCTTGGTAGGCATCTGAAAGACACCACAAATGTTGTTCTTCCTGCTTTCTGGGCTGAGATGGGGAACCGCTGAATTTTGGACTCGGCCGGTGACAAAATGTTCCAAACACACCCCATGCACAACTCCACCGGGGAAGGTGCCAGACAGGAGTTCTCTTGGTAGTTTTTACACTACCTTGGTAGGCATTTGAAAGGCACCACAAAAGTTGTTCTACCTGCTTTCTGGGCTGAGATGGGGAACCGCTGAATTTTGGACTCGGCTGGTGACAAAATGTTCCAAACACACCCCATGCACAACTCCACCGGGGAAGGTGCCAGACAGGAGTTCTCCTGGTAGTTTTTACATTGCTCCGGTAGGCATCTGAAAGACACCACAAAAGTTGTTCTACCTGCTTTCTGGGCTGAGATGGGGAACCGCTGAATTTTGGACTCGGCCGGTGACAAAATGTTCCACAGACACCCCATGCACAACTCCACCGGGGAAGGTGCCAGGAACGAATTCTCTTGGTAGTTTTTACACTACCTTGGTAGGCAGCTGAAAGGCACAAGAAAAGTTGTTCTACCTGCTTTGTGGGCTGAGATGGGGAACCGCTGAATTTTGGACTCGGCCGGTGACAAAATGTTCCAAACACACCCCATGCACAACTCCACCGGGGAAGGTGCCAGGAACGAATTCTGTTGGTAGTTTTTACACTACCTTGGTAGGCATCTGAAAGGCACCACAAAAGTTGTTCTACCTGCTGTCTGGGCTGAGATGGGGAAACTCTGAATTTTGGAGTCGGCTGGTGACAAAATGTTCCAAACACACCCCATGCACAACTCCACCGGGGAAGGTGCCAGACAGGAGTTCTCCTGGTAGTTTTTACACTACCTTGGTAGGCATCTGAAAGACACCACAAATGTTGTTCTTCCTGCTTTCTGGGCTGAGATGGGGAACCGCTGAATTTTGGACTCGGCCGGTGACAAAATGTTCCAAACACACCCCATGCACAACTCCACCGGGGAAGGTGCCAGACAGGAGTTCTCCTGGTGGTTTTTACACTACCTTGGTAGGCATTTGAAAGGCACCACAAAAGTTGTTCTACCTGCTTTCTGGGCTGAGATGGGGAACCGCTGAATTTTGGACTCGGCCGGTGACAAAATGTTCCAAACACACCCCATGCACAACTCCACCACGGAAGGTGCCAGACAGGAGTTCTCCTGGTAGTTTTTACACTACCTTGGTAGGCATCTGAAAGACACCACAAATGTTGTTCTTCCTGCTTTCTGGGCTGAGATGGGGAACCGCTGAATTTTGGACTCGGCCGGTGACAAAATGTTCCAAACACACCCCATGCACAACTCCACCGGGGAAGGTGCCAGACAGGAGTTCTCTTGGTAGTTTTTACACTACCTTGGTAGGCAGCTGAAAGGCACCACAAAAGTTGTTCTACCTGCTTTCTGGGCTGAGATGGGGAACCGCTGAATTTTGGACTCGGCTGGTGACAAAATGTTCCAAACACACCCCATGCACAACTCCACCGGGGAAGGTGCCAGACAGGAGTTCTCCTGGTAGTTTTTACATTGCTCCGGTAGGCATCTGAAAGACACCACAAAAGTTGTTCTACCTGCTTTCTGGGCTGAGATGGGGAACCGCTGAATTTTGGACTCGGCCGGTGACAAAATGTTCCACAGACACCCCATGCACAACTCCACCGGGGAAGGTGCCAGGAACGAATTCTCTTGGTAGTTTTTACACTACCTTGGTAGGCAGCTGAAAGGCACAAGAAAAGTTGTTCTACCTGCTTTGTGGGCTGAGATGGGGAACCGCTGAATTTTGGACTCGGCCGGTGACAAAATGTTCCAAACACACCCCATGCACAACTCCACCGGGGAAGGTGCCAGGAACGAATTCTGTTGGTAGTTTTTACACTACCTTGGTAGGCAGCTGAAAGGCACCACAAAAGTTGTTCTTCCTGCTTTCTGGGCTGAGATGGGGAAACTCTGAATTTTGGAGTCGGCTGGTGACAAAATGTTCCAAACACACCCCCTGCACAACTCCACCGGGGAAGGTGCCAGACAGGAGTTCTCCTGGTAGTTTTTACACTACCTTGGTAGGCATCTGAAAGACACCACAAATGTTGTTCTTCCTGCTTTCTGGGCTGAGATGGGGAACCGCTGAATTTTGGACTCGGCCGGTGACAAAATGTTCCAAACACACCCCATGCACAACTCCACCGGGGAAGGTGCCAGACAGGAGTTCTCCTGGTGGTTTTTACACTACCTTGGTAGGCATTTGAAAGGCACCACAAAAGTTGTTCTACCTGCTTTCTGGGCTGAGATGGGGAACCGCTGAATTTTGGACTCGGCCGGTGACAAAATGTTCCAAACACACCCCATGCACAACTCCACCACGGAAGGTGCCAGACAGGAGTTCTCCTGGTAGTTTTTACACTACCTTGGTAGGCATCTGAAAGACACCACAAATGTTGTTCTTCCTGCTTTCTGGGCTGAGATGGGGAACCGCTGAATTTTGGACTCGGCCGGTGACAAAATGTTCCAAACACACCCCATGCACAACTCCACCGGGGAAGGTGCCAGACAGGAGTTCTCTTGGTAGTTTTTACACTACCTTGGTAGGCAGCTGAAAGGCACCACAAAAGTTGTTCTACCTGCTTTCTGGGCTGAGATGGGGAACCGCTGAATTTTGGACTCGGCTGGTGACAAAATGTTCCAAACACACCCCATGCACAACTCCACCGGGGAAGGTGCCAGACAGGAGTTCTCCTGGTAGTTTTTACATTGCTCCGGTAGGCATCTGAAAGACACCACAAAAGTTGTTCTACCTGCTTTCTGGGCTGAGATGGGGAACCGCTGAATTTTGGACTCGGCCGGTGACAAAATGTTCCACAGACACCCCATGCACAACTCCACCGGGGAAGGTGCCAGGAACGAATTCTCTTGGTAGTTTTTACACTACCTTGGTAGGCAGCTGAAAGGCACAAGAAAAGTTGTTCTACCTGCTTTGTGGGCTGAGATGGGGAACCGCTGAATTTTGGACTCGGCCGGTGACAAAATGTTCCAAACACACCCCATGCACAACTCCACCGGGGAAGGTGCCAGGAACGAATTCTGTTGGTAGTTTTTACACTACCTTGGTAGGCAACTGAAAGGCACCACAAAAGTTGTTCTACCTGCTTTCTGGGCTGAGATGGGGAAACTCTGAATTTTGGAGTCGGCTGGTGACAAAATGTTCCAAACACACCCCATGCACAACTCCACCGGGGAAGGTGCCAGACAGGAGTTCTCCTGGTAGTTTTTACACTACCTTGGTAGGCATCTGAAAGACACCACAAATGTTGTTCTTCCTGCTTTCTGGGCTGAGATGGGGAACCGCTGAATTTTGGACTCGGCCGGTGACAAAATGTTCCAAACACACCCCATGCACAACTCCACCGGGGAAGGTGCCAGACAGGAGTTCTCCTGGTGGTTTTTACACTACCTTGGTAGGCATTTGAAAGGCACCACAAAAGTTGTTCTACCTGCTTTCTGGGCTGAGATGGGGAACCGCTGAATTTTGGACTCGGCCGGTGACAAAATGTTCCAAACACACCCCATGCACAACTCCACCGGGGAAGGTGCCAGACAGGAGTTCTCCTGGTAGTTTTTACACTACCTTGGTAGGCATCTGAAAGACACCACAAAAGTTGTTCTACCTGCTTTCTGGGCTGAGATGGGGAATCGCTGAATTTTGGAGTCGGCCGGTGACAAAATGTTCCAAACACACCCCATGCACAACTCCACCGGGGAAGGTGCCAGACAGGAGTTCTCCTGGTAGTTTTTACACTACCTTGGTAGGCATCTGAAAGACACCACAAAAGTTGTTCTTCCTGCTTTCTGGGCTGAGATGGGGAACCGCTGAATTTTGGAGTCGGCCGGTGACAAAATGTTTCACAGACACCCCATGCACATCTCCACCGGGGAAGGTGCCAGACAGGAGTTCTCCTGGTGGTTTTTACACTACCTTGGTAGGCATTTGAAAGGCACCACAAAAGTTGTTCTTCCTGCTTTCTGGGCTGAGATGGGGAACCGCTGAATTTTGGAGTCGGCCGGTGACAAAATGTTCCACAGACACCCCATGCACAACTCCACCGGCGAAGGAGCCAGGAACGAATTCTGTTGGTAGTTTTTACACTACCTTGGTAGGCAGCTGAAAGGCACAAGAAAAGTTGTTGTACCTGCTTTGTGGGCTGAGATGCGGAAACGCTGAATTTTGGAGTCGGCCGTTGACAAAATGTTCCAAACACACCCCATGCACAACTCCACCGGGGAAGGTGCCAGACAGGAGTTCTCTTGGTAGTTTTTACACTACCTTGGTAGGCATTTGAAAGGCACCACAAAAGTTGTTCTACCTGCTTTCTGGGCTGAGATGGGGAACCGCTGAATTTTGGAGTCGGCTGGTGGCAAAATGTTCCAAACACACCCCCTGCACAACTCCACCGGGGAAGGTGCCAGACAGGAGTTCTCCTGGTAGTTTTTACATTGATCCGGTAGGCAGCTGAAAGGCACCACAAAAGATGTTCTACCTGCTTTCTGGGCTGAGATGGGGAACCGCTGAATTTTGGACTCGGCTGGTGACAAAATGTTCCAAACACACCCCATGCACAACTCCACCGGGGAAGGTGCCAGACAGGAGTTCTCTTAGTAGTTTTTACACTACCTTGGTAGGCATCTGAAAGGCACCACAAAAGTTGTTCTACCTGCTTTCTGGGCTGAGATGGGGAACCGCTGAATTTTGGAGTCGGCTGGTGGCAAAATGTTCCAAACACACCCCCTGCACAACTCCACCGGGGAAGGTGCCAGACAGGAGTTCTCCTGGTAGTTTTTACACTACCTTGGTAGGCATCTGAAAGACACCACAAAAGTTGTTCTACCTGCTTTCTGGGCTGAGATGGGGAATCGCTGAATTTTGGAGTCGGCCGGTGACAAAATGTTCCAAACACACCCCCTGCACAACTCCACCGGGGAAGGTGCCAGACAGGAGTTCTCCTGGTAGTTTTTACACTACCTTGGTAGGCATCTGAAAGACACCACAAAAGTTGTTCTACCTGCTTTCTGGGCTGAGATGGGGAATCGCTGAATTTTGGACTCGGCTGGTGATAAAATGTTCCAAACACACCCCCTGCACAACTCCACCGGGGAAGGTGCCAGACAGGAGTTCTCCTGGTAGTTTTTACATTGCTCCGGTAGGCATCTGAAAGACACCACAAAAGTTGTTCTACCTGCTTTCTGGGCTGAGATGGGGAACCGCTGATTTTTGGAGTCGGCCGGTGACAAAATGTTTCACAGACACCCCATGCACAACTCCACCGGGGAAGGTGCCAGACAGGAGTTCTCCTGGTGGTTTTTACACTACCTTGGTAGGCATCTGAAAGACACCACAAAAGTTGTTCTACCTGCTTTCTGGGCTGAGATGGGGAACAGCTGAATTTTGGACTCGGCCGGTGACAAAATGTTCCAAACACACCCCATGCACAACTCCACCGGGGAAGGTGCCAGACAGGAGTTCTCTTAGTAGTTTTTACACTACCTTGGTAGGCATCTGAAAGACACCACAAAAGTTGTTCTACCTGCTTTCTGGGCTGAGATGGGGAATCGCTGAATTTTGGAGTCGGCCGGTGACAAAATGTTTCACAGACACCCCATGCACAACTCCACCGGGGAAGGTGCCAGACAGGAGTTCTCTTAGTAGTTTTTACACTACCTTGGTAGGCATCTGAAAGGCACCACAAAAGTTGTTCTACCTGCTTTCTGGGCTGAGATGGGGAACCGCTGAATTTTGGAGTCGGCTGGTGGCAAAATGTTCCAAACACACCCCCTGCACAACTCCACCGGGGAAGGTGCCAGACAGGAGTTCTCCTGGTAGTTTTTACACTACCTTGGTAGGCATCTGAAAGACACCACAAAAGTTGTTCTACCTGCTTTCTGGGCTGAGATGGGGAATCGCTGAATTTTGGAGTCGGCCGGTGACAAAATGTTCCAAACACACCCCCTGCACAACTCCACCGGGGAAGGTGCCAGACAGGAGTTCTCCTGGTAGTTTTTACACTACCTTGGTAGGCATCTGAAAGACACCACAAAAGTTGTTCTACCTGCTTTCTGGGCTGAGATGGGGAACAGCTGAATTTTGGACTCGGCTGGTGATAAAATGTTCCAAACACACCCCCTGCACAACTCCACCGGGGAAGGTGCCAGACAGGAGTTCTCCTGGTAGTTTTTACATTGCTCCGGTAGGCATCTGAAAGACACCACAAAAGTTGTTCTACCTGCTTTCTGGGCTGAGATGGGGAACCGCTGATTTTTGGAGTCGGCCGGTGACAAAATGTTTCACAGACACCCCATGCACAACTCCACCGGGGAAGGTGCCAGACAGGAGTTCTCCTGGTGGTTTTTACACTACCTTGGTAGGCATCTGAAAGACACCACAAAAGTTGTTCTACCTGCTTTCTGGGCTGAGATGGGGAACAGCTGAATTTTGGACTCGGCCGGTGACAAAATGTTCCAAACACACCCCATGCACAACTCCACCGGGGAAGGTGCCAGACAGGAGTTCTCTTAGTAGTTTTTACACTACCTTGGTAGGCATCTGAAAGACACCACAAAAGTTGTTCTACCTGCTTTCTGGGCTGAGATGGGGAATCGCTGAATTTTGGAGTCGGCCGGTGACAAAATGTTTCACAGACACCCCATGCACAACTCCACCGGGGAAGGTGCCAGACAGGAGTTCTCCTGGTGGTTTTTACACTACCTTGGTAGGCATTTGAAAGGCACCACAAAAGTTGTTCTACCTGCTTTCTGGGCTGAGATGGGGAACCGCTGAATTTTGGACTCGGCCGGTGACAAAATGTTCCAAACACACCCCATGCACAACTCCACCACGGAAGGTGCCAGACAGGAGTTCTCCTGGTAGTTTTTACACTACCTTGGTAGGCATCTGAAAGACACCACAAAAGTTGTTCTACCTGCTTTCTGGGCTGAGATGGGGAATCGCTGAATTTTGGAGTCGGCCGGTGACAAAATGTTCCAAACACACCCCATGCACAACTCCACCGGGGAAGGTGCCAGACAGGAGTTCTCCTGGTAGTTTTTACACTACCTTGGTAGGCATCTGAAAGACACCACAAAAGTTTTTCTTCCTGCTTTCTGGGCTGAGATGGGGAACCGCTGAATTTTGGAGTCGGCCGGTGACAAAATGTTTCACAGACACCCCATGCACATCTCCACCGGGGAAGGTGCCAGACAGGAGTTCTCCTGGTGGTTTTTACACTACCTTGGTAGGCATTTGAAAGGCACCACAAAAGTTGTTCTTCCTGCTTTCTGGGCTGAGATGGGGAACCGCTGAATTTTGGAGTCGGCCGGTGACAAAATGTTCCACAGACACCCCATGCACAACTCCACCGGCGAAGGAGCCAGGAACGAATTCTGTTGGTAGTTTTTACACTACCTTGGTAGGCAGCTGAAAGGCACAAGAAAAGTTGTTGTACCTGCTTTGTGGGCTGAGATGCGGAAACGCTGAATTTTGGAGTCGGCCGTTGACAAAATGTTCCAAACACACCCCATGCACAACTCCACCGGGGAAGGTGCCAGACAGGAGTTCTCCTGGTGGTTTTTACACTACCTTGGTAGGCATTTGAAAGGCACCACAAAAGTTGTTCTACCTGCTTTCTGGGCTGAGATGGGGAAACGCTGAATTTTGGAGTCGGCTGGTGGCAAAATGTTCCAAACACACCCCCTGCACAACTCCACCGGGGAAGGTGCCAGACAGGAGTTCTCCTGGTAGTTTTTACATTGATCCGGTAGGCAGCTGAAAGGCACCACAAAAGATGTTCTACCTGCTTTCTGGGCTGAGATGGGGAACCGCTGAATTTTGGACTCGGCTGGTGACAAAATGTTCCAAACACACCCCATGCACAACTCCACCGGGGAAGGTGCCAGGAACGAATTCTGTTGGTAGTTTTTACACTACCTTGGTAGGCAGCTGAAAGGCACAAGAAAAGTTGTTCTACCTGCTTTCTGGGCTGAGATGGGGAACCGCTGAATTTTGGAGTCGGCTGGTGGCAAAATGTTCCAAACACACCCCCTGCACAACTCCACCGGGGAAGGTGCCAGACAGGAGTTCTCCTGGTAGTTTTTACACTACCTTGGTAGGCATCTGAAAGACACCACAAAAGTTGTTCTACCTGCTTTCTGGGCTGAGATGGGGAATCGCTGAATTTTGGAGTCGGCCGGTGACAAAATGTTCCAAACACACCCCCTGCACAACTCCACCGGGGAAGGTGCCAGACAGGAGTTCTCCTGGTAGTTTTTACACTACCTTGGTAGGCATCTGAAAGACACCACAAAAGTTGTTCTACCTGCTTTCTGGGCTGAGATGGGGAACAGCTGAATTTTGGACTCGGCTGGTGATAAAATGTTCCAAACACACCCCCTGCACAACTCCACCGGGGAAGGTGCCAGACAGGAGTTCTCCTGGTAGTTTTTACATTGCTCCGGTAGGCATCTGAAAGACACCACAAAAGTTGTTCTACCTGCTTTCTGGGCTGAGATGGGGAACCGCTGATTTTTGGAGTCGGCCGGTGACAAAATGTTTCACAGACACCCCATGCACAACTCCACCGGGGAAGGTGCCAGACAGGAGTTCTCCTGGTGGTTTTTACACTACCTTGGTAGGCATCTGAAAGACACCACAAAAGTTGTTCTACCTGCTTTCTGGGCTGAGATGGGGAACAGCTGAATTTTGGACTCGGCCGGTGACAAAATGTTCCAAACACACCCCATGCACAACTCCACCGGGGAAGGTGCCAGACAGGAGTTCTCTTAGTAGTTTTTACACTACCTTGGTAGGCATCTGAAAGACACCACAAAAGTTGTTCTACCAGCTTTCTGGGCTGAGATGGGGAACCGCTGATTTTTGGAGTCGGCCGGTGACAAAATGTTTCACAGACACCCCCTGCACAACTCCACCGGGGAAGGTGCCAGACAGGAGTTCTCCTGGTAGTTTTTACATTGCTCCGGTAGGCATCTGAAAGACACCACAAAAGTTGTTCTACCTGCTTTCTGGGCTGAGATGGGGAACCGCTGAATTTTGGACTCGGCCGGTGACAAAATGTTTCACAGACACCCCATGCACAACTCCACCGGGGAAGGTGCCAGGAACGAATTCTCTTGGTAGTTTTTACACTACCTTGGTAGGCAGCTGAAAGGCACAAGAAAAGTTGTTCTACCTGCTTTGTGGGCTGAGATGGGGAACCGCTGAATTTTGGACTCGGCCGGTGACAACATGTTCCAAACACACCCCATGCACAACTCCACCGGGGAAGGTGCCAGGAACGAATTCTGTTGGTAGTTTTTACACTACCTTGGTAGGCAGCTGAAAGGCACAAGAAAAGTTGTTCTACCTGCTTTGTGGGCTGAGATGGGGAACCGCTGAATTTTGGACTCGGCCGGTGACAAAATGTTCCAAACACACCCCCTGCACAACTCCACCGGGGAAGGTGCCAGACAGGAGTTCTCCTGGTAGTTTTTACACTACCTTGGTAGGCATCTGAAAGACACCACAAAAGTTGTTCTACCTGCTTTCTGGGCTGAGATGGGGAAACGCTGAATTTTGGAGTCGGCTGGTGACAAAATGTTCCAAACACACCCCATGCACAACTCCACCGGGGAAGGTGCCAGACAGGAGTTCTCCTGGTAGTTTTTACATTGCTCCGGTAGGCATCTGAAAGACACCACAAAAGTTGTTCTACCTGCTTTCTGGGCTGAGATGGGGAACCGCTGAATTTTGGACTCGGCCGGTGACAAAATGTTCCACAGACACCCCATGCACAACTCCACCGGGGAAGGTGCCAGGAACGAATTCTCTTGGTAGTTTTTACACTACCTTGGTAGGCAGCTGAAAGGCACAAGAAAAGTTGTTCTACCTGCTTTGTGGGCTGAGATGGGGAACCGCTGAATTTTGGACTCGGCCGGTGACAAAATGTTCCACAGACACCCCATGCACAACTCCACCGGGGAAGGAGCCAGGAACGAATTCTGTTGGTAGTTTTTACACTACCTTGGTAGGCAGCTGAAAGGCACAAGAAAAGTTGTTGTACCTGCTTTGTGGGCTGAGATGGGGAACCGCTGAATTTTGGAGTCGGCCGTTGACAAAATGTTCCAAACACACCCCATGCACAACTCCACCGGGGAAGGTGCCAGACAGGAGTTCTCTTGGTAGTTTTTACACTACCTTGGTAGGCATCTGAAAGGCACCAAAAAAGTTGTTCGACCTGCTTTCTGGGCTGAGATGGGGAACCGCTGAATTTTGGAGTCGGCCGGTGACAAAATGTTCCAAACACACCCCATGCACAACTCCACCACGGAAGGTGCCAGACAGGAGTTCTCCTGGTAGTTTTTACACTACCTTGGTAGGCATCTGAAAGGCACCACAAAAGTTGTTCTACCTGCTTTCTGGGCTGAGATGGGGAATCGCTGAATTTTGGAGTCGGGCCGGTGACAAAATGTTCCAAACACACCCCATGCACAACTCCACCGGGGAAGGTGCCAGACAGGAGTTCTCCTGGTAGTTTTTACACTACCTTGGTAGGCATCTGAAAGACACCACAAAAGTTGTTCTACCTGCTTTCTGGGCTGAGATGGGGAACCGCTGAATTTTGGAGTCGGGCCGGTGACAAAATGTTTCACAGACACCCCCATGCACATCTCCACCGGGGAAGGTGCCAGACAGGAGTTCTCCTGGTGGTTTTTTACACTACCTTGGTAGGCATTTGAAAGGCACCACAAAAGTTGTTCTTCCTGCTTTCTGGGCTGAGATGGGGAACCGCTGAATTTTGGACTCGGCCGGTGACAAAATGTTCCACAGACACCCCATGCACAACTCCACCGGCCAAGGAGCCAGGAACGAATTCTGTTGGTAGTTTTTACACTACCTTGGTAGGCAGCTGAAAGGCACAAGAAAAGTTGTTGTACCTGCTTTGTGGGCTGAGATGCGGAAACGCTGAATTTTGGAGTCGGCCGTTGACAAAATGTTCCAAACACACCCCATGCACAACTCCACCGGGGAAGGTGCCAGACAGGAGTTCTCTTGGTAGTTTTTACACTACCTTGGTAGGCATCTGAAAGGCACCACAAAAGTTGTTCTACCTGCTTTCTGGGCTGAGATGGGGAAACGCTGAATTTTGGACTCGGCCGGTGACAAAATGTTCCAAACACACCCCATGCACAACTCCACCGGGGAAGGTGCCAGACAGGAGTTCTCCTGGTAGTTTTTACACTACCTTGGTAGGCATCTGAAAGACACCACAAAAGTTGTTCTACCTGCTTTCTGGGCTGAGATGGGGAACCGCTGAATTTTGGACTCGGCCGGTGACAAAATGTTCCAAACACACCCCATGCACAACTCCACCGGGGAAGGTGCCAGACAGGAGTTCTCTTGGTAGTTTTTACACTACCTTGGTAGGCATCTAAAAGACACCACAAAAGTTGTTGTACCTGCTTTCTGGGCTGAGATGGGGAACCGCTGAATTTTGGACTCGGCCGGTGACAAAATGTTCCAAACACACCCCATGCACAACTCCACCGGGGAAGGTGCCAGACAGGAGTTCTCCTGGTAGTTTTTACATTGCTCCGGTAGGTGAAAGACACCACAAAAGTTGTTCTACCTGCTTTCTGGGCTGAGATGGGGAAACGCTGAATTTTGGACTCGGCTGGTGACAAAATGTTCCAAACACACCCCATGCCACAACTCCACCGGGGAAGGTGCCAGACAGGAGTTCTCCTGGTAGTTTTTACACTACCTTGGTAGGCATCTGAAAGACACCACAAAAGTTGTTCTACCTGCTTTCTGGGCTGAGATGGGGAAACGCTGAATTTTGGACTCGGCCGGTGACAAAATGTTCCAAACACACCCCATGCACAACTCCACCGGGGAAGGTGCCAGACAGGAGTTCTCTTAGTAGTTTTTACACTACCTTGGTAGGCATCTGAAAGACACCACAAAAGTTGTTCTACCTGCTTTCTGGGCTGAGATGGGGAACAGCTGAATTTTGGACTCGGCTGGTGATAAAATGTTCCAAACACACCCCTGCACAACTCCACCGGGGAAGGTGCCAGACAGGAGTTCTCCTGGTAGTTTTTACATTGCTCGGTAGGCATCTGAAAGACACCACAAAAGTTGTTCTACCTGCTTTCTGGGCTGAGATGGGGAACCGCTGATTTTTGGAGTCGGCCGGTGACAAAATGTTCCAAACACACCCCCTGCACAACTCCACCAGGGAAGGTGCCAGACAGGAGTTCTCCTGGTGGTTTTTACACTACCTTGGTAGGCATCTGAAAGACACCACAAAAGTTGTTCTACCTGCTTTCTGGGCTGAGATGGGGAACAGCTGAATTTTGGACTCGGCCGGTGACAAAATGTTTCCAAACACACCCCAAGCACAACCTCCACCGGGAAGGTGCCAGACAGGAGTTCTCTTAGTAGTTTTTACACTACCTTGGTAGGCATCTGAAAGACACCACAAAAGTTGTTCTACCAGGTTTCTGGGCTGAGATGGGGAACCGCTGATTTTTGGAGTCGGCCGGTGACAAAATGTTTTCACAGACAACCCCTGCACAACTCCACCGGGGAAGGTGCCAGACAGGAGTTCTCCTGGTAGTTTTTACATTGCTCCGGTAGGCATCTGAAAGACACCACAAAAGTTGTTCTACCCTGCTTTCTGGGCTGAGATGGGGAACGGCTGAATTTTGGAGTCGGCCGGTGACAAAATGTTCCACAGACACCCCATGCACAACTCCACCGGGAAGGTGCCAGGAACGAATTCTCTTGGTAGTTTTTACACTACCTTGGTAGGCAGCTGAAAGGCACAAGAAAAGTTGTTCTACCTGCTTTGTGGGCTGAGATGGGGAACCGCTGAATTTTGGACTCGGCCGGTGACAAAATGTTCCAAACACACCCCATGCACAACTCCACCGGGGAAGGTGCCAGGAACGAATTCTGTTGGTAGTTTTTAACACTACCTTGGTAGGCAGCTGAAAGGCACAAGAAAAGTTGTTCTACCTGCTTTGTGGGCTGAGATGGGGAACCGCTGAATTTTGGACTCGGCCGGTGACAAAATGTTCCAAACACACCCCATGCACAACTCCACCGGGGAAGGTGCCAGACAGGAGTTCTCCTGGTAGTTTTTACACTACCTTGGTAGGCATCTGAAAGACACCACAAAAGTTGTTCTACCTGCTTTCTGGGCTGAGATGGGGAAACGCTGAATTTTGGACTCGGCTGGTGACAAAATGTTCCAAACACACCCCCTGCACAACTCCACCGGGGAAGGTGCCAGACAGGAGTTCTCCTGGTAGTTTTTACATTGCTCCGGTAGGCATCTGAAAGACACCACAAAAGTTGTTCTACCTGCTTTCTGGGCTGAGATGGGGAACCGCTGAATTTTGGACTCGGCCGGTGACAAAATGTTCCACAGACACCCCATGCACAACTCCACCGGGGAAGGTGCCAGGAACGAATTCTCTTGGTAGTTTTTACACTACCTTGGTAGGCAGCTGAAAGGCACAAGAAAAGTTGTTCTACCTGCTTTGTGGGCTGAGATGGGGAACCGCTGAATTTTGGACTCGGCCGGTGACAAAATGTTCCAAACACACCCCATGCACAACTCCACCGGGGAAGGTGCCAGGAACGAATTCTGTTGGTAGTTTTTACACTACCTTGGTAGGCATTTGAAAGGCACCACAAAAGTTGTTCTACCTGCTTTCTGGGCTGAGATGGGGAAACTCTGAATTTTGGAGTCGGCTGGTGACAAAATGTTCCAAACACACCCCATGCACAACTCCACCGGGGAAGGTGCCAGACAGGAGTTCTCCTGGTAGTTTTTACACTACCTTGGTAGGCATCTGAAAGACACCACAAATGTTGTTCTTCCTGCTTTCTGGGCTGAGATGGGGAACCGCTGAATTTTGGACTCGGCCGGTGACAAAATGTTCCAAACACACCCCATGCACAACTCCACCGGGGAAGGTGCCAGACAGGAGTTCTCCTGGTGGTTTTTACACTACCTTGGTAGGCATTTGAAAGGCACCACAAAAGTTGTTCTACCTGCTTTCTGGGCTGAGATGGGGAACCGCTGAATTTTGGACTCGGCTGGTGACAAAATGTTCCAAACACACCCCATGCACAACTCCACCGGGGAAGGTGCCAGACAGGAGTTCTCCTGGTAGTTTTTACATTGCTCCGGTAGGCATCTGAAAGACACCACAAAAGTTGTTCTACCTGCTTTCTGGGCTGAGATGGGGAACCGCTGAATTTTGGACTCGGCCGGTGACAAAATGTTCCACAGACACCCCATGCACAACTCCACCGGGGAAGGTGCCAGGAACGAATTCTCTTGGTAGTTTTTACACTACCTTGGTAGGCAGCTGAAAGGCACAAGAAAAGTTGTTCTACCTGCTTTGTGGGCTGAGATGGGGAACCGCTGAATTTTGGACTCGGCCGGTGACAAAATGTTCCAAACACACCCCATGCACAACTCCACCGGGGAAGGTGCCAGGAACGAATTCTGTTGGTAGTTTTTACACTACCTTGGTAGGCAGCTGAAAGGCACCACAAAAGTTGTTCTACCTGCTGTCTGGGCTGAGATGGGGAAACTCTGAATTTTGGAGTCGGCTGGTGACAAAATGTTCCAAACACACCCCATGCACAACTCCACCGGGGAAGGTGCCAGACAGGAGTTCTCCTGGTAGTTTTTACACTACCTTGGTAGGCATCTGAAAGACACCACAAATGTTGTTCTTCCTGCTTTCTGGGCTGAGATGGGGAACCGCTGAATTTTGGACTCGGCCGGTGACAAAATGTTCCAAACACACCCCATGCACAACTCCACCGGGGAAGGTGCCAGACAGGAGTTCTCCTGGTGGTTTTTACACTACCTTGGTAGGCATTTGAAAGGCACCACAAAAGTTGTTCTACCTGCTTTCTGGGCTGAGATGGGGAACCGCTGAATTTTGGACTCGGCCGGTGACAAAATGTTCCAAACACACCCCCTGCACAACTCCACCGGGGAAGGTGCCAGACAGGAGTTCTCCTGGTAGTTTTTACATTGATCCGGTAGGCAGCTGAAAGGCACCACAAAAGATGTTCTACCTGCTTTCTGGGCTGAGATGGGGAACCGCTGAATTTTGGAGTCGGCCGGTGACAAAATGTTCCAAACACACCCCATGCACAACTCCACCGGGGAAGGTGCCAGACAGGAGTTCTCCTGGTAGTTTTTACACTACCTTGGTAGGCATCTGAAAGACACCACAAAAGTTGTTCTTCCTGCTTTCTGGGCTGAGATGGGGAACCGCTGAATTTTGGAGTCGGCCGGTGACAAAATGTTTCACAGACACCCCATGCACAACTCCACCGGCGAAGGAGCCAGGAACGAATTCTGTTGGTAGTTTTTACACTACCTTGGTAGGCAGCTGAAAGGCACAAGAAAAGTTGTTGTACCTGCTTTGTGGGCTGAGATGCGGAAACGCTGAATTTTGGAGTCGGCCGTTGACAAAATGTTCCAAACACACCCCATGCACAACTCCACCGGGGAAGGTGCCAGACAGGAGTTCTCTTGGTAGTTTTTACACTACCTTGGTAGGCATTTGAAAGGCACCACAAAAGTTGTTCTACCTGCTTTCTGGGCTGAGATGGGGAAACGCTGAATTTTGGAGTCGGCTGGTGGCAAAATGTTCCAAACACACCCCCTGCACAACTCCACCGGGGAAGGTGCCAGACAGGAGTTCTCCTGGTAGTTTTTACATTGATCCGGTAGGCAGCTGAAAGGCACCACAAAAGATGTTCTACCTGCTTTCTGGGCTGAGATGGGGAACCGCTGAATTTTGGACTCGGCCGGTGACAAAATGTTCCAAACACACCCCATGCACAACTCCACCGGGGAAGGTGCCAGACAGGAGTTCTCCTGGTAGTTTTTACACTACCTTGGTAGGCATCTGAAAGACACCACAAAAGTTGTTCTTCCTGCTTTCTGGGCTGAGATGGGGAACCGCTGAATTTTGGAGTCGGCCGGTGACAAAATGTTTCACAGACACCCCATGCACAACTCCACCGGCGAAGGAGCCAGGAACGAATTCTGTTGGTAGTTTTTACACTACCTTGGTAGGCAGCTGAAAGGCACAAGAAAAGTTGTTGTACCTGCTTTGTGGGCTGAGATGCGGAAACGCTGAATTTTGGAGTCGGCCGTTGACAAAATGTTCCAAACACACCCCATGCACAACTCCACCGGGGAAGGTGCCAGACAGGAGTTCTCTTGGTAGTTTTTACACTACCTTGGTAGGCATTTGAAAGGCACCACAAAAGTTGTTCTACCTGCTTTCTGGGCTGAGATGGGGAAACGCTGAATTTTGGAGTCGGCTGGTGGCAAAATGTTCCAAACACACCCCCTGCACAACTCCACCGGGGAAGGTGCCAGACAGGAGTTCTCCTGGTAGTTTTTACATTGATCCGGTAGGCAGCTGAAAGGCACCACAAAAGATGTTCTACCTGCTTTCTGGGCTGAGATGGGGAACCGCTGAATTTTGGACTCGGCTGGTGACAAAATGTTCCAAACACACCCCATGCACAACTCCACCGGGGAAGGTGCCAGACAGGAGTTCTCTTAGTAGTTTTTACACTACCTTGGTAGGCATCTGAAAGGCACCACAAAAGTTGTTCTACCTGCTTTCTGGGCTGAGATGGGGAACCGCTGAATTTTGGAGTCGGCTGGTGGCAAAATGTTCCAAACACACCCCCTGCACAACTCCACCGGGGAAGGTGCCAGACAGGAGTTCTCCTGGTAGTTTTTACACTACCTTGGTAGGCATCTGAAAGACACCACAAAAGTTGTTCTACCTGCTTTCTGGGCTGAGATGGGGAATCGCTGAATTTTGGAGTCGGCCGGTGACAAAATGTTCCAAACACACCCCCTGCACAACTCCACCGGGGAAGGTGCCAGACAGGAGTTCTCCTGGTAGTTTTTACACTACCTTGGTAGGCATCTGAAAGACACCACAAAAGTTGTTCTACCAGCTTTCTGGGCTGAGATGGGGAACCGCTGATTTTTGGAGTCGGCCGGTGACAAAATGTTTCACAGACACCCCCTGCACAACTCCACCGGGGAAGGTGCCAGACAGGAGTTCTCCTGGTAGTTTTTACATTGCTCCGGTAGGCATCTGAAAGACACCACAAAAGTTGTTCTACCTGCTTTCTGGGCTGAGATGGGGAACCGCTGATTTTTGGAGTCGGCCGGTGACAAAATGTTTCACAGACACCCCATGCACAACTCCACCGGGGAAGGTGCCAGACAGGAGTTCTCCTGGTGGTTTTTACACTACCTTGGTAGGCATTTGAAAGGCACCACAAAAGTTGTTCTACCTGCTTTCTGGGCTGAGATGGGGAACCGCTGAATTTTGGACTCGGCCGGTGACAAAATGTTCCAAACACACCCCATGCACAACTCCACCACGGAAGGTGCCAGACAGGAGTTCTCCTGGTAGTTTTTACACTACCTTGGTAGGCATCTGAAAGACACCACAAAAGTTGTTCTACCTGCTTTCTGGGCTGAGATGGGGAATCGCTGAATTTTGGAGTCGGCCGGTGACAAAATGTTCCAAACACACCGCATGCACAACTCCACCGGGGAAGGTGCCAGACAGGAGTTCTCCTGGTAGTTTTTACACTACCTTGGTAGGCATCTGAAAGACACCACAAAAGTTGTTCTTCCTGCTTTCTGGGCTGAGATGGGGAACCGCTGAATTTTGGAGTCGGCCGGTGACAAAATGTTTCACAGACACCCCATGCACATCTCCACCGGGGAAGGTGCCAGACAGGAGTTCTCCTGGTGGTTTTTACACTACCTTGGTAGGCATTTGAAAGGCACCACAAAAGTTGTTCTTCCTGCTTTCTGGGCTGAGATGGGGAACCGCTGAATTTTGGAGTCGGCCGGTGACAAAATGTTCCACAGACACCCCATGCACAACTCCACCGGCGAAGGAGCCAGGAACGAATTCTGTTGGTAGTTTTTACACTACCTTGGTAGGCAGCTGAAAGGCACAAGAAAAGTTGTTGTACCTGCTTTGTGGGCTGAGATGCGGAAACGCTGAATTTTGGACTCGGCCGGTGACAAAATGTTCCAAACACACCCCATGCACAACTCCACCGGGGAAGGTGCCAGACAGGAGTTCTCCTGGTAGTTTTTACACTACCTTGGTAGGCATCTGAAAGACACCACAAAAGTTGTTCTACCTGCTTTCTGGGCTGAGATGGGGAATCGCTGAATTTTGGAGTCGGCCGTTGACAAAATGTTCCAAACACACCCCATGCACAACTCCACCGGGGAAGGTGCCAGACAGGAGTTCTCTTCGTACTTTTTACACTACCTTGGTAGGCATCTGAAAGACACCACAAAAGTTGTTCTACCTGCTTTCTGGGCTGAGATGGGGAACAGCTGAATTTTGGACTCGGCCGGTGATAAAATGTTCCAAACACACCCCCTGCACAACTCCACCGGGGAAGGTGCCAGACAGGAGTTCTCCTGGTAGTTTTTACATTGCTCCGGTAGGCATCTGAAAGACACCACAAAAGTTGTTCTACCTGCTTTCTGGGCTGAGATGGGGAACCGCTGATTTTTGGAGTCGGCCGGTGACAAAATGTTTCACAGACACCCCATGCACAACTCCACCGGGGAAGGTGCCAGACAGGAGTTCTCCTGGTGGTTTTTACACTACCTTGGTAGGCATTTGAAAGGCACCACAAAAGTTGTTCTACCTGCTTTCTGGGCTGAGATGGGGAACCGCTGAATTTTGGAGTCGGCTGGTGGCAAAATGTTCCAAACACACCCCCTGCACAACTCCACCGGGGAAGGTGCCAGACAGGAGTTCTCCTGGTAGTTTTTACATTGATCCGGTAGGCAGCTGAAAGGCACCACAAAAGATGTTCTACCTGCTTTCTGGGCTGAGATGGGGAAACGCTGAATTTTGGACTCGGCTGGTGACAAAATGTTCCACAGACACCCCATGCACAACTCCACCGGGGAAGGTGCCAGACAGGAGTTCTCCTGGTAGTTTTTACACTACCTTGGTAGGCATCTGAAAGACACCACAAAAGTTGTTCTACCTGCTTTCTGGGCTGAGAGGGGGAAACGCTGAATTTTGGACTCGGCTGGTGACAAAATGTTCCAAACACACCCCCTGCACAACTCCACCGGGGAAGGTGCCAGACAGGAGTTCTCCTGGTAGTTTTTACACTACCTTGGTAGGCATCTGAAAGACACCACAAAAGTTGTTCTACCTGCTTTCTGGGCTGAGATGGGGAACCGCTGAATTTTGGACTCGGCCGGTGACAAAATGTTCCACAGACACCCCATGCACAACTCCACCGGGGAAGGTGCCAGGAACGAATTCTCTTGGTAGTTTTTACACTACCTTGGTAGGCAGCTGAAAGGCACAAGAAAAGTTGTTCTACCTGCTTTCTGGGCTGAGATGGGGAACCGCTGAATTTTGGAGTCGGCTGGTGACAAAATGTTCCAAACACACCCCCTGCACAACTCCACCGGGGAAGGTGCCAGACAGGAGTTCTCTTAGTAGTTTTTACACTACCTTGGTAGGCATCTGAAAGACACCACAAAAGTTGTTCTACCTGCTTTCTGGGCTGAGATGGGGAAACGCTGAATTTTGGACTCGGCCGGTGACAAAATGTTCCAAACACACCCCATGCACAACTCCACCGGGGAAGGTGCCAGACAGGAGTTCTCCTGGTAGTTTTTACACTACCTTGGTAGGCATCTGAAAGACACCACAAAAGTTGTTCTACCTGCTTTCTGGGCTGAGATGGGGAATCGCTGAATTTTGGAGTCGGCCGTTGACAAAATGTTCCAAACACACCCCATGCACAACTCCACCGGGGAAGGTGCCAGACAGGAGTTCTCTTCGTACTTTTTACACTACCTTGGTAGGCATCTGAAAGACACCACAAAAGTTGTTCTACCTGCTTTCTGGGCTGAGATGGGGAACAGCTGAATTTTGGACTCGGCCGGTGATAAAATGTTCCAAACACACCCCCTGCACAACTCCACCGGGGAAGGTGCCAGACAGGAGTTCTCCTGGTAGTTTTTACATTGCTCCGGTAGGCATCTGAAAGACACCACAAAAGTTGTTCTACCTGCTTTCTGGGCTGAGATGGGGAACCGCTGATTTTTGGAGTCGGCCGGTGACAAAATGTTTCACAGACACCCCATGCACAACTCCACCGGGGAAGGTGCCAGACAGGAGTTCTCCTGGTGGTTTTTACACTACCTTGGTAGGCATTTGAAAGGCACCACAAAAGTTGTTCTACCTGCTTTGTGGGCTGAGATGGGGAACCGCTGAATTTTGGAGTCGGCTGGTGGCAAAATGTTCCAAACACACCCCCTGCACAACTCCACCGGGGAAGGTGCCAGACAGGAGTTCTCCTGGTAGTTTTTACATTGATCCGGTAGGCAGCTGAAAGGCACCACAAAAGATGTTCTACCTGCTTTCTGGGCTGAGATGGGGAAACGCTGAATTTTGGACTCGGCTGGTGACAAAATGTTCCAAACACACCCCATGCACAACTCCACCGGGGAAGGTGCCAGACAGGAGTTCTCCTGGTAGTTTTTACACTACCTTGGTAGGCATCTGAAAGACACCACAAAAGTTGTTCTACCTGCTTTCTGGGCTGAGAGGGGGAAACGCTGAATTTTGGACTCGGCTGGTGACAAAATGTTCCAAACACACCCCCTGCACAACTCCACCGGGGAAGGTGCCAGACAGGAGTTCTCCTGGTAGTTTTTACACTACCTTGGTAGGCATCTGAAAGACACCACAAAAGTTGTTCTACCTGCTTTCTGGGCTGAGATGGGGAACCGCTGAATTTTGGACTCGGCCGGTGACAAAATGTTCCACAGACACCCCATGCACAACTCCACCGGGGAAGGTGCCAGGAACGAATTCTCTTGGTAGTTTTTACACTACCTTGGTAGGCAGCTGAAAGGCACAAGAAAAGTTGTTCTACCTGCTTTCTGGGCTGAGATGGGGAACCGCTGAATTTTGGAGTCGGCTGGTGACAAAATGTTCCAAACACACCCCATGCACAACTCCACCGGGGAAGGTGCCAGACAGGAGTTCTCTTAGTAGTTTTTACACTACCTTGGTAGGCATCTGAAAGACACCACAAAAGTTGTTCTACCTGCTTTCTGGGCTGAGATGGGGAACCGCTGAATTTTGGACTCGGCTGGTGACAAAATGTTCCAAACACACCCCATGCACAACTCCACCGGGGAAGGTGCCAGACAGGAGTTCTCCTGGTAGTTTTTACACTACCTTGGTAGGCATCTGAAAGACACCACAAAAGTTGTTCTACCTGCTTTCTGGGCTGAGATGGGGAACAGCTGAATTTTGGACTCGGCCGGTGACAAAATGTTCCAAACACACCCCATGCACAACTCCACCGGGGAAGGTGCCAGGAACGAATTCTGTTGGTAGTTTTTACACTACCTTGGTAGGCAGCTGAAAGGCACCACAAAAGTTGTTCTACCTGCTTTCTGGGCTGAGATGGGGAAACGCTGAATTTTGGACTCGGCTGGTGACAAAATGTTCCAAACACACCCCATGCACAACTCCACCGGGGAAGGTGCCAGACAGGAGTTCTCCTGGTAGTTTTTACACTACCTTGGTAGGCATTTGAAAGGCACCGAAAATGTTGTTCTTCCTGCTTTCTGGGCTGAGATGGGGAACCGCTGAATTTTGGACTCGGCCGGTGACAAAATGTTCCAAACACACCCCATGCACAACTCCACCGGGGAAGGTGCCAGACAGGAGTTCTCTTGGTAGTTTTTACACTACCTTGGTAGGCATCTGAAAGGCACCACAAAAGTTGTTCTACCTGCTTTCTGGGCTGAGATGGGGAACCGCTGAATTTTGGAGTCGGCTGGTGACAAAATGTTCCAAACACACCCCCTGCACAACTCCACCGGGGAAGGTGCCAGACAGGAGTTCTCCTGGTAGTTTTTACATTGCTCCGGTAGGCATCTGAAAGACACCACAAAAGTTGTTCTACCTGCTTTCTGGGCTGAGATGGGGAACCGCTGAATTTTGGAGTCGGCCGGTGACAAAATGTTTCACAGACACCCCATGCACAACTCCACCGGGGAAGGTGCCAGACAGGAGTTCTCCTGGTGGTTTTTACACTACCTTGGTAGGCATTTGAAAGGCACCACAAAAGTTGTTCTTCCTGCTTTCTGGGCTGAGATGGGGAACCGCTGAATTTTGGACTCGGCCGGTGACAAAATGTTCCACAGACACCCCATGCACAACTCCACCGGGGAAGGTGCCAGGAACGAATTCTGTTGGTAGTTTTTACACTACCTTGGTAGGCAGCTGAAAGGCACAAGAAAAGTTGTTGTACCTGCTTTGTGGGCTGAGATGGGGAACCGCTGAATTTTGGAGTCGGCCGTTGACAAAATGTTCCAAACACACCCCATGCACAACTCCACCGGGGAAGGTGCCAGACAGGAGTTCTCTTGGTAGTTTTTACACTACCTTGGTAGGCATCTGAAAGGCACCAAAAAAGTTGTTCTACCTGCTTTCAGGGCTGAGATGGGGAACCGCTGGATTTTGGAGTCGGCCGGTGACAAAATGTTCCAAACACACCCCATGCACAACTCCACCACGGAAGGTGCCAGACAGGAGTTCTCCTGGTAGTTTTTACACTACCTTGGTAGGCATCTGAAAGACACCACAAAAGTTGTTCTACCTGCTTTCTGGGCTGAGATGGGGAATCGCTGAATTTTGGAGTCGGCCGGTGACAAAATGTTCCAAACACACCCCATGCACAACTCCACCGGGGAAGGTGCCAGACAGGAGTTCTCCTGGTAGTTTTTACACTACCTTGGTAGGCATCTGAAAGACACCACAAAAGTTGTTCTACCTGCTTTCTGGGCTGAGATGGGGAACCGCTGAATTTTGGAGTCGGCCGGTGACAAAATGTTTCACAGACACCCCATGCACATCTCCACCGGGGAAGGTGCCAGACAGGAGTTCTCCTGGTGGTTTTTACACTACCTTGGTAGGCATTTGAAAGGCACCACAAAAGTTGTTCTTCCTGCTTTCTGGGCTGAGATGGGGAACCGCTGAATTTTGGAGTCGGCCGGTGACAAAATGTTCCACAGACACCCCATGCACAACTCCACCGGCGAAGGAGCCAGGAACGAATTCTGTTGGTAGTTTTTACACTACCTTGGTAGGCAGCTGAAAGGCACAAGAAAAGTTGTTGTACCTGCTTTGTGGGCTGAGATGCGGAAACGCTGAATTTTGGAGTCGGCCGTTGACAAAATGTTCCAAACACACCCCATGCACAACTCCACCGGGGAAGGTGCCAGACAGGAGTTCTCCTGGTGGTTTTTACACTACCTTGGTAGGCATTTGAAAGGCACCACAAAAGTTGTTCTACCTGCTTTCTGGGCTGAGATGGGGAAACGCTGAATTTTGGAGTCGGCTGGTGGCAAAATGTTCCAAACACACCCCCTGCACAACTCCACCGGGGAAGGTGCCAGACAGGAGTTCTCCTGGTAGTTTTTACATTGATCCGGTAGGCAGCTGAAAGGCACCACAAAAGATGTTCTACCTGCTTTCTGGGCTGAGATGGGGAACAGCTGAATTTTGGACTCGGCTGGTGATAAAATGTTCCAAACACACCCCCTGCACAACTCCACCGGGGAAGGTGCCAGACAGGAGTTCTCCTGGTAGTTTTTACATTGCTCCGGTAGGCATCTGAAAGACACCACAAAAGTTGTTCTACCTGCTTTCTGGGCTGAGATGGGGAACCGCTGATTTTTGGAGTCGGCCGGTGACAAAATGTTTCACAGACACCCCATGCACAACTCCACCGGGGAAGGTGCCAGACAGGAGTTCTCCTGGTGGTTTTTACACTACCTTGGTAGGCATCTGAAAGACACCACAAAAGTTGTTCTACCTGCTTTCTGGGCTGAGATGGGGAACAGCTGAATTTTGGACTCGGCCGGTGACAAAATGTTCCAAACACACCCCATGCACAACTCCACCGGGGAAGGTGCCAGACAGGAGTTCTCTTAGTAGTTTTTACACTACCTTGGTAGGCATCTGAAAGACACCACAAAAGTTGTTCTACCAGCTTTCTGGGCTGAGATGGGGCACCGCTGATTTTTGGAGTCGGCCGGTGACAAAATGTTTCACAGACACCCCCTGCACAACTCCACCGGGGAAGGTGCCAGACAGGAGTTCTCCTGGTAGTTTTTACATTGCTCCGGTAGGCATCTGAAAGACACCACAAAAGTTGTTCTACGTGCTTTCTGGGCTGAGATGGGGAACCGCTGAATTTTGGACTCGGCCGGTGACAAAATGTTCCACAGACACCCCATGCACAACTCCACCGGGGAAGGTGCCAGGAACGAATTCTCTTGGTAGTTTTTACACTACCTTGGTAGGCAGCTGAAAGGCACAAGAAAAGTTGTTCTACCTGCTTTGTGGGCTGAGATGGGGAACCGCTGAATTTTGGACTCGGCCGGTGACAAAATGTTCCAAACACACCCCATGCACAACTCCACCGGGGAAGGTGCCAGGAACGAATTCTGTTGGTAGTTTTTACACTACCTTGGTAGGCAGCTGAAAGGCACAAGAAAAGTTGTTCTACCTGCTTTGTGGGCTGAGATGGGGAACCGCTGAATTTTGGACTCGGCCGGTGACAAAATGTTCCAAACACACCCCCTGCACAACTCCACCGGGGAAGGTGCCAGACAGGAGTTCTCCTGGTAGTTTTTACATTGCTCCGGTAGGCATCTGAAAGACACCACAAAAGTTGTTCTACCTGCTTTCTGGGCTGAGATGGGGAAACGCTGAATTTTGGACTCGGCTGGTGACAAAATGTTCCAAACACACCCCATGCACAACTCCACCGGGGAAGGTGCCAGACAGGAGTTCTCCTGGTAGTTTTTACACTACCTTGGTAGGCATCTGAAAGACACCACAAAAGTTGTTCTACCTGCTTTCTGGGCTGAGATGGGGAAACACTGAATTTTGGACTCGGCCGGTGACAAAATGTTCCAAACACACCCCATGCACAACTCCACCGGGGAAGGTGCCAGACAGGAGTTCTCCTGGTAGTTTTTACACTACCTTGGTAGGCATCTGAAAGACACCACAAAAGTTGTTCTACCTGCTTTCTGGGCTGAGATGGGGAATCGCTGAATTTTGGAGTCGGCCTGTGACAAAATGTTCCAAACACACCCCATGCACAACTCCACCGGGGAAGGTGCCAGACAGGAGTTCTCTTCGTACTTTTTACACTACCTTGGTAGGCATCTGAAAGACACCACAAAAGTTGTTCTACCTGCTTTCTGGGCTGAGATGGGGAACAGCTGAATTTTGGACTCGGCTGGTGATAAAATGTTCCAAACACACCCCCTGCACAACTCCACCGGGGAAGGTGCCAGACAGGAGTTCTCCTGGTAGTTTTTACATTGCTCCGGTAGGCATCTGAAAGACACCACAAAAGTTGTTCTACCTGCTTTCTGGGCTGAGATGGGGAACCGCTGATTTTTGGAGTCGGCCGGTGACAAAATGTTTCACAGACACCCCATGCACAACTCCACCGGGGAAGGTGCCAGACAGGAGTTCTCCTGGTGGTTTTTACACTACCTTGGTAGGCATTTGAAAGGCACCACAAAAGTTGTTCTACCTGCTTTCTGGGCTGAGATGGGGAACCGCTGAATTTTGGAGTCGGCTGGTGGCAAAATGTTCCAAACACACCCCCTGCACAACTCCACCGGGGAAGGTGCCAGACAGGAGTTCTCCTGGTAGTTTTTACATTGATCCGGTAGGCAGCTGAAAGGCACCACAAAAGATGTTCTACCTGCTTTCTGGGCTGAGATGGGGAACGGCTGAATTTTGGACTCGGCTGGTGACAAAATGTTCCAAACACACCCCATGCACAACTCCACCGGGGAAGGTGCCAGACAGGAGTTCTCCTGGTAGTTTTTACACTACCTTGGTAGGCATCTGAAAGACACCACAAAAGTTGTTCTACCTGCTTTCTGGGCTGAGAGGGGGAAACGTTGAATTTTGGACTCGGCCGGTGACAAAATGTTCCAAACACACCCCCTGCACAACTCCACCGGGGAAGGTGCCAGACAGGAGTTCTCCTGGTAGTTTTTACACTACCTTGGTAGGCATCTGAAAGACACCACAAAAGTTGTTCTACCTGCTTTCTGGGCTGAGATGGGGAACCGCTGAATTTTGGACTCGGCCGGTGACAAAATGTTCCACAGACACCCCATGCACAACTCCACCGGGGAAGGTGCCAGGAACGAATTCTCTTGGTAGTTTTTACACTACCTTGGTAGGCAGCTGAAAGGCACAAGAAAAGTTGTTCTACCTGCTTTCTGGGCTGAGATGGGGAACCGCTGAATTTTGGAGTCGGCTGGTGACAAAATGTTCCAAACACACCCCATGCACAACTCCACCGGGGAAGGTGCCAGACAGGAGTTCTCTTAGTAGTTTTTACACTACCTTGGTAGGCATCTGAAAGACACCACAAAAGTTGTTCTACCTGCTTTGTGGGCTGAGATGGGGAACCGCTGAATTTTGGACTCGGCTGGTGACAAAATGTTCCAAACACACCCCATGCACAACTCCACCGGGGAAGGTGCCAGACAGGAGTTCCCCTGGTAGTTTTTACACTACCTTGGTAGGCATCTGAAAGACACCACAAAAGTTGTTCTACCTGCTTTCTGGGCTGAGATGGGGAAACACTGAATTTTGGACTCGGCCGGTGACAAAATGTTCCAAACACACCCCATGCACAACTCCACCGGGGAAGGTGCCAGACAGGAGTTCTCCTGGTAGTTTTTACACTACCTTGGTAGGCATCTGAAAGACACCACAAAAGTTGTTCTACCTGCTTTCTGGGCTGAGATGGGGAATCGCTGAATTTTGGAGTCGGCCTGTGACAAAATGTTCCAAACACACCCCATGCACAACTCCACCGGGGAAGGTGCCAGACAGGAGTTCTCTTCGTACTTTTTACACTACCTTGGTAGGCATCTGAAAGACACCACAAAAGTTGTTCTACCTGCTTTCTGGGCTGAGATGGGGAACAGCTGAATTTTGGACTCGGCTGGTGATAAAATGTTCCAAACACACCCCCTGCACAACTCCACCGGGGAAGGTGCCAGACAGGAGTTCTCCTGGTAGTTTTTACATTGCTCCGGTAGGCATCTGAAAGACACCACAAAAGTTGTTCTACCTGCTTTCTGGGCTGAGATGGGGAACCGCTGATTTTTGGAGTCGGCCGGTGACAAAATGTTTCACAGACACCCCATGCACAACTCCACCGGGGAAGGTGCCAGACAGGAGTTCTCCTGGTGGTTTTTACACTACCTTGGTAGGCATTTGAAAGGCACCACAAAAGTTGTTCTACCTGCTTTCTGGGCTGAGATGGGGAACCGCTGAATTTTGGAGTCGGCTGGTGGCAAAATGTTCCAAACACACCCCCTGCACAACTCCACCGGGGAAGGTGCCAGACAGGAGTTCTCCTGGTAGTTTTTACATTGATCCGGTAGGCAGCTGAAAGGCACCACAAAAGATGTTCTACCTGCTTTCTGGGCTGAGATGGGGAACCGCTGAATTTTGGACTCGGCTGGTGACAAAATGTTCCAAACACACCCCATGCACAACTCCACCGGGGAAGGTGCCAGACAGGAGTTCTCCTGGTAGTTTTTACACTACCTTGGTAGGCATCTGAAAGACACCACAAAAGTTGTTCTACCTGCTTTCTGGGCTGAGAGGGGGAAACGTTGAATTTTGGACTCGGCCGGTGACAAAATGTTCCAAACACACCCCCTGCACAACTCCACCGGGGAAGGTGCCAGACAGGAGTTCTCCTGGTAGTTTTTACACTACCTTGGTAGGCATCTGAAAGACACCACAAAAGTTGTTCTACCTGCTTTCTGGGCTGAGATGGGGAACCGCTGAATTTTGGACTCGGCCGGTGACAAAATGTTCCACAGACACCCCATGCACAACTCCACCGGGGAAGGTGCCAGGAACGAATTCTCTTGGTAGTTTTTACACTACCTTGGTAGGCAGCTGAAAGGCACAAGAAAAGTTGTTCTACCTGCTTTCTGGGCTGAGATGGGGAACCGCTGAATTTTGGAGTCGGCTGGTGACAAAATGTTCCAAACACACCCCATGCACAACTCCACCGGGGAAGGTGCCAGACAGGAGTTCTCTTAGTAGTTTTTACACTACCTTGGTAGGCATCTGAAAGACACCACAAAAGTTGTTCTACCTGCTTTGTGGGCTGAGATGGGGAACCGCTGAATTTTGGACTCGGCTGGTGACAAAATGTTCCAAACACACCCCATGCACAACTCCACCGGGGAAGGTGCCAGACAGGAGTTCCCCTGGTAGTTTTTACACTACCTTGGTAGGCATCTGAAAGACACCACAAATGTTGTTCTTCCTGCTTTCTGGGCTGAGATGGGGAACCGCTGAATTTTGGACTCGGCCGGTGACAAAATGTTCCAAACACACCCCATGCACAACTCCACCGGGGAAGGTGCCAGACAGGAGTTCTGTTGGTAGTTTTTACACTACCTTGGTAGGCAGCTGAAAGGCACCACAAAAGTTGTTCTACCTGCTTTCTGGGCTGAGATGGGGAACCGCTGAATTTTGGACTCGGCCGGTGACAAAATGTTCCAAACACACCCCATGCACAACTCCACCGGGGAAGGTGCCAGACAGGAGTTCTCCTGGTAGTTTTTACATTGCTCCGGTAGGCATCTGAAAGACACCACAAAAGTTGTTCTACCTGCTTTCTGGGCTGAGATGGGGAACCGCTGAATTTTGGACTCGGCCGGTGACAAAATGTTCCACAGACACCCCATGCACAACTCCACCGGGGAAGGTGCCAGGAACGAATTCTCTTGGTAGTTTTTACACTACCTTGGTAGGCAGCTGAAAGGCACAAGAAAAGTTGTTCTACCTGCTTTGTGGGCTGAGATGGGGAACCGCTGAATTTTGGACTCGGCCGGTGACAAAATGTTCCAAACACACCCCATGCACAACTCCACCGGGGAAGGTGCCAGGAACGAATTCTGTTGGTAGTTTTTACACTACCTTGGTAGGCAGCTGAAAGGCACCACAAAAGTTGTTCTTCCTGCTTTCTGGGCTGAGATGGGGAAACTCTGAATTTTGGAGTCGGCTGGTGACAAAATGTTCCAAACACACCCCCTGCACAACTCCACCGGGGAAGGTGCCAGACAGGAGTTCTCCTGGTAGTTTTTACACTACCTTGGTAGGCATCTGAAAGACACCACAAATGTTGTTCTTCCTGCTTTCTGGGCTGAGATGGGGAACCGCTGAATTTTGGACTCGGCCGGTGACAAAATGTTCCAAACACACCCCATGCACAACTCCACCGGGGAAGGTGCCAGACAGGAGTTCTCCTGGTGGTTTTTACACTACCTTGGTAGGCATTTGAAAGGCACCACAAAAGTTGTTCTACCTGCTTTCTGGGCTGAGATGGGGAACCGCTGAATTTTGGACTCGGCCGGTGACAAAATGTTCCAAACACACCCCATGCACAACTCCACCACGGAAGGTGCCAGACAGGAGTTCTCCTGGTAGTTTTTACACTACCTTGGTAGGCATCTGAAAGACACCACAAATGTTGTTCTTCCTGCTTTCTGGGCTGAGATGGGGAACCGCTGAATTTTGGACTCGGCCGGTGACAAAATGTTCCAAACACACCCCATGCACAACTCCACCGGGGAAGGTGCCAGACAGGAGTTCTCTTGGTAGTTTTTACACTACCTTGGTAGGCAGATGAAAGGCACCACAAAAGTTGTTCTACCTGCTTTCTGGGCTGAGATGGGGAACCGCTGAATTTTGGACTCGGCTGGTGACAAAATGTTCCAAACACACCCCATGCACAACTCCACCGGGGAAGGTGCCAGACAGGAGTTCTCCTGGTAGTTTTTACATTGCTCCGGTAGGCATCTGAAAGACACCACAAAAGTTGTTCTACCTGCTTTCTGGGCTGAGATGGGGAACCGCTGAATTTTGGACTCGGCCGGTGACAAAATGTTCCACAGACACCCCATGCACAACTCCACCGGGGAAGGTGCCAGGAACGAATTCTCTTGGTAGTTTTTACACTACCTTGGTAGGCAGCTGAAAGGCACAAGAAAAGTTGTTCTACCTGCTTTGTGGGCTGAGATGGGGAACCGCTGAATTTTGGACTCGGCCGGTGACAAAATGTTCCAAACACACCCCATGCACAACTCCACCGGGGAAGGTGCCAGGAACGAATTCTGTTGGTAGTTTTTACACTACCTTGGTAGGCAACTGAAAGGCACCACAAAAGTTGTTCTACCTGCTTTCTGGGCTGAGATGGGGAAACTCTGAATTTTGGAGTCGGCTGGTGACAAAATGTTCCAAACACACCCCATGCACAACTCCACCGGGGAAGGTGCCAGACAGGAGTTCTCCTGGTAGTTTTTACACTACCTTGGTAGGCATCTGAAAGACACCACAAATGTTGTTCTTCCTGCTTTCTGGGCTGAGATGGGGAACCGCTGAATTTTGGACTCGGCCGGTGACAAAATGTTCCAAACACACCCCATGCACAACTCCACCGGGGAAGGTGCCAGACAGGAGTTCTCCTGGTGGTTTTTACACTACCTTGGTAGGCATTTGAAAGGCACCACAAAAGTTGTTCTACCTGCTTTCTGGGCTGAGATGGGGAACCGCTGAATTTTGGACTCGGCCGGTGACAAAATGTTCCAAACACACCCCATGCACAACTCCACCGGGGAAGGTGCCAGACAGGAGTTCTCCTGGTAGTTTTTACACTACCTTGGTAGGCATCTGAAAGACACCACAAAAGTTGTTCTACCTGCTTTCTGGGCTGAGATGGGGAATCGCTGAATTTTGGAGTCGGCCGGTGACAAAATGTTCCAAACACACCCCATGCACAACTCCACCGGGGAAGGTGCCAGACAGGAGTTCTCCTGGTAGTTTTTACACTACCTTGGTAGGCATCTGAAAGACACCACAAAAGTTGTTCTTCCTGCTTTCTGGGCTGAGATGGGGAACCGCTGAATTTTGGAGTCGGCCGGTGACAAAATGTTTCACAGACACCCCATGCACATCTCCACCGGGGAAGGTGCCAGACAGGAGTTCTCCTGGTGGTTTTTACACTACCTTGGTAGGCATTTGAAAGGCACCACAAAAGTTGTTCTTCCTGCTTTCTGGGCTGAGATGGGGAACCGCTGAATTTTGGAGTCGGCCGGTGACAAAATGTTCCACAGACACCCCATGCACAACTCCACCGGCGAAGGAGCCAGGAACGAATTCTGTTGGTAGTTTTTACACTACCTTGGTAGGCAGCTGAAAGGCACAAGAAAAGTTGTTGTACCTGCTTTGTGGGCTGAGATGCGGAAACGCTGAATTTTGGAGTCGGCCGTTGACAAAATGTTCCAAACACACCCCATGCACAACTCCACCGGGGAAGGTGCCAGACAGGAGTTCTCTTGGTAGTTTTTACACTACCTTGGTAGGCATTTGAAAGGCACCACAAAAGTTGTTCTACCTGCTTTCTGGGCTGAGATGGGGAAACGCTGAATTTTGGAGTCGGCTGGTGGCAAAATGTTCCAAACACACCCCCTGCACAACTCCACCGGGGAAGGTGCCAGACAGGAGTTCTCCTGGTAGTTTTTACATTGATCCGGTAGGCAGCTGAAAGGCACCACAAAAGATGTTCTACCTGCTTTCTGGGCTGAGATGGGGAACCGCTGAATTTTGGACTCGGCTGGTGACAAAATGTTCCAAACACACCCCATGCACAACTCCACCGGGGAAGGTGCCAGACAGGAGTTCTCTTAGTAGTTTTTACACTACCTTGGTAGGCATCTGAAAGGCACCACAAAAGTTGTTCTACCTGCTTTCTGGGCTGAGATGGGGAACCGCTGAATTTTGGAGTCGGCTGGTGGCAAAATGTTCCAAACACACCCCCTGCACAACTCCACCGGGGAAGGTGCCAGACAGGAGTTCTCCTGGTAGTTTTTACACTACCTTGGTAGGCATCTGAAAGACACCACAAAAGTTGTTCTACCTGCTTTCTGGGCTGAGATGGGGAATCGCTGAATTTTGGAGTCGGCCGGTGACAAAATGTTCCAAACACACCCCCTGCACAACTCCACCGGGGAAGGTGCCAGACAGGAGTTCTCCTGGTAGTTTTTACACTACCTTGGTAGGCATCTGAAAGACACCACAAAAGTTGTTCTACCTGCTTTCTGGGCTGAGATGGGGAACAGCTGAATTTTGGACTCGGCTGGTGATAAAATGTTCCAAACACACCCCCTGCACAACTCCACCGGGGAAGGTGCCAGACAGGAGTTCTCCTGGTAGTTTTTACATTGCTCCGGTAGGCATCTGAAAGACACCACAAAAGTTGTTCTACCTGCTTTCTGGGCTGAGATGGGGAACCGCTGATTTTTGGAGTCGGCCGGTGACAAAATGTTTCACAGACACCCCATGCACAACTCCACCGGGGAAGGTGCCAGACAGGAGTTCTCCTGGTGGTTTTTACACTACCTTGGTAGGCATCTGAAAGACACCACAAAAGTTGTTCTACCTGCTTTCTGGGCTGAGATGGGGAACAGCTGAATTTTGGACTCGGCCGGTGACAAAATGTTCCAAACACACCCCATGCACAACTCCACCGGGGAAGGTGCCAGACAGGAGTTCTCTTAGTAGTTTTTACACTACCTTGGTAGGCATCTGAAAGACACCACAAAAGTTGTTCTACCTGCTTTCTGGGCTGAGATGGGGAATCGCTGAATTTTGGAGTCGGCCGGTGACAAAATGTTTCACAGACACCCCATGCACAACTCCACCGGGGAAGGTGCCAGACAGGAGTTCTCTTAGTAGTTTTTACACTACCTTGGTAGGCATCTGAAAGGCACCACAAAAGTTGTTCTACCTGCTTTCTGGGCTGAGATGGGGAACCGCTGAATTTTGGAGTCGGCTGGTGGCAAAATGTTCCAAACACACCCCCTGCACAACTCCACCGGGGAAGGTGCCAGACAGGAGTTCTCCTGGTAGTTTTTACACTACCTTGGTAGGCATCTGAAAGACACCACAAAAGTTGTTCTACCTGCTTTCTGGGCTGAGATGGGGAATCGCTGAATTTTGGAGTCGGCCGGTGACAAAATGTTCCAAACACACCCCCTGCACAACTCCACCGGGGAAGGTGCCAGACAGGAGTTCTCCTGGTAGTTTTTACACTACCTTGGTAGGCATCTGAAAGACACCACAAAAGTTGTTCTACCTGCTTTCTGGGCTGAGATGGGGAACAGCTGAATTTTGGACTCGGCTGGTGATAAAATGTTCCAAACACACCCCCTGCACAACTCCACCGGGGAAGGTGCCAGACAGGAGTTCTCCTGGTAGTTTTTACATTGCTCCGGTAGGCATCTGAAAGACACCACAAAAGTTGTTCTACCTGCTTTCTGGGCTGAGATGGGGAACCGCTGATTTTTGGAGTCGGCCGGTGACAAAATGTTTCACAGACACCCCATGCACAACTCCACCGGGGAAGGTGCCAGACAGGAGTTCTCCTGGTGGTTTTTACACTACCTTGGTAGGCATCTGAAAGACACCACAAAAGTTGTTCTACCTGCTTTCTGGGCTGAGATGGGGAACAGCTGAATTTTGGACTCGGCCGGTGACAAAATGTTCCAAACACACCCCATGCACAACTCCACCGGGGAAGGTGCCAGACAGGAGTTCTCTTAGTAGTTTTTACACTACCTTGGTAGGCATCTGAAAGACACCACAAAAGTTGTTCTACCTGCTTTCTGGGCTGAGATGGGGAATCGCTGAATTTTGGAGTCGGCCGGTGACAAAATGTTTCACAGACACCCCATGCACAACTCCACCGGGGAAGGTGCCAGACAGGAGTTCTCCTGGTGGTTTTTACACTACCTTGGTAGGCATTTGAAAGGCACCACAAAAGTTGTTCTACCTGCTTTCTGGGCTGAGATGGGGAACCGCTGAATTTTGGACTCGGCCGGTGACAAAATGTTCCAAACACACCCCATGCACAACTCCACCACGGAAGGTGCCAGACAGGAGTTCTCCTGGTAGTTTTTACACTACCTTGGTAGGCATCTGAAAGACACCACAAAAGTTGTTCTACCTGCTTTCTGGGCTGAGATGGGGAATCGCTGAATTTTGGAGTCGGCCGGTGACAAAATGTTCCAAACACACCCCATGCACAACTCCACCGGGGAAGGTGCCAGACAGGAGTTCTCCTGGTAGTTTTTACACTACCTTGGTAGGCATCTGAAAGACACCACAAAAGTTGTTCTTCCTGCTTTCTGGGCTGAGATGGGGAACCGCTGAATTTTGGAGTCGGCCGGTGACAAAATGTTTCACAGACACCCCATGCACATCTCCACCGGGGAAGGTGCCAGACAGGAGTTCTCCTGGTGGTTTTTACACTACCTTGGTAGGCATTTGAAAGGCACCACAAAAGTTGTTCTTCCTGCTTTCTGGGCTGAGATGGGGAACCGCTGAATTTTGGAGTCGGCCGGTGACAAAATGTTCCACAGACACCCCATGCACAACTCCACCGGCGAAGGAGCCAGGAACGAATTCTGTTGGTAGTTTTTACACTACCTTGGTAGGCAGCTGAAAGGCACAAGAAAAGTTGTTCTACCTGCTTTGTGGGCTGAGATGCGGAAACGCTGAATTTTGGAGTCGGCCGTTGACAAAATGTTCCAAACACACCCCATGCACAACTCCACCGGGGAAGGTGCCAGACAGGAGTTCTCCTGGTGGTTTTTACACTACCTTGGTAGGCATTTGAAAGGCACCACAAAAGTTGTTCTACCTGCTTTCTGGGCTGAGATGGGGAAACGCTGAATTTTGGAGTCGGCTGGTGGCAAAATGTTCCAAACACACCCCCTGCACAACTCCACCGGGGAAGGTGCCAGACAGGAGTTCTCCTGGTAGTTTTTACATTGATCCGGTAGGCAGCTGAAAGGCACCACAAAAGATGTTCTACCTGCTTTCTGGGCTGAGATGGGGAACCGCTGAATTTTGGACTCGGCTGGTGACAAAATGTTCCAAACACACCCCATGCACAACTCCACCGGGGAAGGTGCCAGGAACGAATTCTGTTGGTAGTTTTTACACTACCTTGGTAGGCAGCTGAAAGGCACAAGAAAAGTTGTTCTACCTGCTTTCTGGGCTGAGATGGGGAACCGCTGAATTTTGGAGTCGGCTGGTGGCAAAATGTTCCAAACACACCCCCTGCACAACTCCACCGGGGAAGGTGCCAGACAGGAGTTCTCCTGGTAGTTTTTACACTACCTTGGTAGGCATCTGAAAGACACCACAAAAGTTGTTCTACCTGCTTTCTGGGCTGAGATGGGGAATCGCTGAATTTTGGAGTCGGCCGGTGACAAAATGTTCCAAACACACCCCCTGCACAACTCCACCGGGGAAGGTGCCAGACAGGAGTTCTCCTGGTAGTTTTTACACTACCTTGGTAGGCATCTGAAAGACACCACAAAAGTTGTTCTACCTGCTTTCTGGGCTGAGATGGGGAACAGCTGAATTTTGGACTCGGCTGGTGATAAAATGTTCCAAACACACCCCCTGCACAACTCCACCGGGGAAGGTGCCAGACAGGAGTTCTCCTGGTAGTTTTTACATTGCTCCGGTAGGCATCTGAAAGACACCACAAAAGTTGTTCTACCTGCTTTCTGGGCTGAGATGGGGAACCGCTGATTTTTGGAGTCGGCCGGTGACAAAATGTTTCACAGACACCCCATGCACAACTCCACCGGGGAAGGTGCCAGACAGGAGTTCTCCTGGTGGTTTTTACACTACCTTGGTAGGCATCTGAAAGACACCACAAAAGTTGTTCTACCTGCTTTCTGGGCTGAGATGGGGAACAGCTGAATTTTGGACTCGGCCGGTGACAAAATGTTCCAAACACACCCCATGCACAACTCCACCGGGGAAGGTGCCAGACAGGAGTTCTCTTAGTAGTTTTTACACTACCTTGGTAGGCATCTGAAAGACACCACAAAAGTTGTTCTACCAGCTTTCTGGGCTGAGATGGGGAACCGCTGATTTTTGGAGTCGGCCGGTGACAAAATGTTTCACAGACACCCCCTGCACAACTCCACCGGGGAAGGTGCCAGACAGGAGTTCTCCTGGTAGTTTTTACATTGCTCCGGTAGGCATCTGAAAGACACCACAAAAGTTGTTCTACCTGCTTTCTGGGCTGAGATGGGGAACCGCTGAATTTTGGACTCGGCCGGTGACAAAATGTTCCACAGACACCCCATGCACAACTCCACCGGGGAAGGTGCCAGGAACGAATTCTCTTGGTAGTTTTTACACTACCTTGGTAGGCAGCTGAAAGGCACAAGAAAAGTTGTTCTACCTGCTTTGTGGGCTGAGATGGGGAACCGCTGAATTTTGGACTCGGCCGGTGACAAAATGTTCCAAACACACCCCATGCACAACTCCACCGGGGAAGGTGCCAGGAACGAATTCTGTTGGTAGTTTTTACACTACCTTGGTAGGCAGCTGAAAGGCACAAGAAAAGTTGTTCTACCTGCTTTGTGGGCTGAGATGGGGAACCGCTGAATTTTGGACTCGGCCGGTGACAAAATGTTCCAAACACACCCCCTGCACAACTCCACCGGGGAAGGTGCCAGACAGGAGTTCTCCTGGTAGTTTTTACACTACCTTGGTAGGCATCTGAAAGACACCACAAAAGTTGTTCTACCTGCTTTCTGGGCTGAGATGGGGAAACGCTGAATTTTGGAGTCGGCTGGTGACAAAATGTTCCAAACACACCCCATGCACAACTCCACCGGGGAAGGTGCCAGACAGGAGTTCTCCTGGTAGTTTTTACATTGCTCCGGTAGGCATCTGAAAGACACCACAAAAGTTGTTCTACCTGCTTTCTGGGCTGAGATGGGGAACCGCTGAATTTTGGACTCGGCCGGTGACAAAATGTTCCACAGACACCCCATGCACAACTCCACCGGGGAAGGTGCCAGGAACGAATTCTCTTGGTAGTTTTTACACTACCTTGGTAGGCAGCTGAAAGGCACAAGAAAAGTTGTTCTACCTGCTTTGTGGGCTGAGATGGGGAACAGCTGAATTTTGGACTCGGCCGGTGACAAAATGTTCCACAGACACCCCATGCACAACTCCACCGGGGAAGGAGCCAGGAACGAATTCTGTTGGTAGTTTTTACACTACCTTGGTAGGCAGCTGAAAGGCACAAGAAAAGTTGTTGTACCTGCTTTGTGGGCTGAGATGGGGAACCGCTGAATTTTGGAGTCGGCCGTTGACAAAATGTTCCAAACACACCCCATGCACAACTCCACCGGGGAAGGTGCCAGACAGGAGTTCTCCTGGTAGTTTTTACACTACCTTGGTAGGCATCTGAAAGACACCACAAAAGTTGTTCTACCTGCTTTCTGGGCTGAGATGGGGAATCGCTGAATTTTGGAGTCGGCCGGTGACAAAATGTTCCAAACACACCCCATGCACAACTCCACCGGGGAAGGTGCCAGACAGGAGTTCTCCTGGTAGTTTTTACACTACCTTGGTAGGCATCTGAAAGACACCACAAAAGTTGTTCTTCCTGCTTTCTGGGCTGAGATGGGGAACCGCTGAATTTTGGAGTCGGCCGGTGACAAAATGTTTCACAGACACCCCATGCACATCTCCACCGGGGAAGGTGCCAGACAGGAGTTCTCCTGGTGGTTTTTACACTACCTTGGTAGGCATTTGAAAGGCACCACAAAAGTTGTTCTTCCTGCTTTCTGGGCTGAGATGGGGAACCGCTGAATTTTGGAGTCGGCCGGTGACAAAATGTTCCACAGACACCCCATGCACAACTCCACCGGCGAAGGAGCCAGGAACGAATTCTGTTGGTAGTTTTTACACTACCTTGGTAGGCAGCTGAAAGGCACAAGAAAAGTTGTTCTACCTGCTTTGTGGGCTGAGATGCGGAAACGCTGAATTTTGGAGTCGGCCGTTGACAAAATGTTCCAAACACACCCCATGCACAACTCCACCGGGGAAGGTGCCAGACAGGAGTTCTCCTGGTGGTTTTTACACTACCTTGGTAGGCATTTGAAAGGCACCACAAAAGTTGTTCTACCTGCTTTCTGGGCTGAGATGGGGAAACGCTGAATTTTGGAGTCGGCTGGTGGCAAAA
The DNA here is from genome assembly GCF_023638135.1 of Falco biarmicus. Classification (NCBI taxonomy): domain Eukaryota; kingdom Metazoa; phylum Chordata; class Aves; order Falconiformes; family Falconidae; genus Falco; species Falco biarmicus. The sequence goes on from NW_026611748.1 coordinate 144,056, forward strand.
TGTTCCAAACACACCCCCTGCACAACTCCACCGGGGAAGGTGCCAGACAGGAGTTCTCCTGGTAGTTTTTACATTGATCCGGTAGGCAGCTGAAAGGCACCACAAAAGATGTTCTACCTGCTTTCTGGGCTGAGATGGGGAACCGCTGAATTTTGGACTCGGCTGGTGACAAAATGTTCCAAACACACCCCATGCACAACTCCACCGGGGAAGGTGCCAGGAACGAATTCTGTTGGTAGTTTTTACACTACCTTGGTAGGCAGCTGAAAGGCACAAGAAAAGTTGTTCTACCTGCTTTCTGGGCTGAGATGGGGAACCGCTGAATTTTGGAGTCGGCTGGTGGCAAAATGTTCCAAACACACCCCCTGCACAACTCCACCGGGGAAGGTGCCAGACAGGAGTTCTCCTGGTAGTTTTTACACTACCTTGGTAGGCATCTGAAAGACACCACAAAAGTTGTTCTACCTGCTTTCTGGGCTGAGATGGGGAATCGCTGAATTTTGGAGTCGGCCGGTGACAAAATGTTCCAAACACACCCCCTGCACAACTCCACCGGGGAAGGTGCCAGACAGGAGTTCTCCTGGTAGTTTTTACACTACCTTGGTAGGCATCTGAAAGACACCACAAAAGTTGTTCTACCTGCTTTCTGGGCTGAGATGGGGAACAGCTGAATTTTGGACTCGGCTGGTGATAAAATGTTCCAAACACACCCCCTGCACAACTCCACCGGGGAAGGTGCCAGACAGGAGTTCTCCTGGTAGTTTTTACATTGCTCCGGTAGGCATCTGAAAGACACCACAAAAGTTGTTCTACCTGCTTTCTGGGCTGAGATGGGGAACCGCTGATTTTTGGAGTCGGCCGGTGACAAAATGTTTCACAGACACCCCATGCACAACTCCACCGGGGAAGGTGCCAGACAGGAGTTCTCCTGGTGGTTTTTACACTACCTTGGTAGGCATCTGAAAGACACCACAAAAGTTGTTCTACCTGCTTTCTGGGCTGAGATGGGGAACAGCTGAATTTTGGACTCGGCCGGTGACAAAATGTTCCAAACACACCCCATGCACAACTCCACCGGGGAAGGTGCCAGACAGGAGTTCTCTTAGTAGTTTTTACACTACCTTGGTAGGCATCTGAAAGACACCACAAAAGTTGTTCTACCAGCTTTCTGGGCTGAGATGGGGAACCGCTGATTTTTGGAGTCGGCCGGTGACAAAATGTTTCACAGACACCCCCTGCACAACTCCACCGGGGAAGGTGCCAGACAGGAGTTCTCCTGGTAGTTTTTACATTGCTCCGGTAGGCATCTGAAAGACACCACAAAAGTTGTTCTACCTGCTTTCTGGGCTGAGATGGGGAACCGCTGAATTTTGGACTCGGCCGGTGACAAAATGTTCCACAGACACCCCATGCACAACTCCACCGGGGAAGGTGCCAGGAACGAATTCTCTTGGTAGTTTTTACACTACCTTGGTAGGCAGCTGAAAGGCACAAGAAAAGTTGTTCTACCTGCTTTGTGGGCTGAGATGGGGAACCGCTGAATTTTGGACTCGGCCGGTGACAAAATGTTCCAAACACACCCCATGCACAACTCCACCGGGGAAGGTGCCAGGAACGAATTCTGTTGGTAGTTTTTACACTACCTTGGTAGGCAGCTGAAAGGCACAAGAAAAGTTGTTCTACCTGCTTTGTGGGCTGAGATGGGGAACCGCTGAATTTTGGACTCGGCCGGTGACAAAATGTTCCAAACACACCCCCTGCACAACTCCACCGGGGAAGGTGCCAGACAGGAGTTCTCCTGGTAGTTTTTACACTACCTTGGTAGGCATCTGAAAGACACCACAAAAGTTGTTCTACCTGCTTTCTGGGCTGAGATGGGGAAACGCTGAATTTTGGAGTCGGCTGGTGACAAAATGTTCCAAACACACCCCATGCACAACTCCACCGGGGAAGGTGCCAGACAGGAGTTCTCCTGGTAGTTTTTACATTGCTCCGGTAGGCATCTGAAAGACACCACAAAAGTTGTTCTACCTGCTTTCTGGGCTGAGATGGGGAACCGCTGAATTTTGGACTCGGCCGGTGACAAAATGTTCCACAGACACCCCATGCACAACTCCACCGGGGAAGGTGCCAGGAACGAATTCTCTTGGTAGTTTTTACACTACCTTGGTAGGCAGCTGAAAGGCACAAGAAAAGTTGTTCTACCTGCTTTGTGGGCTGAGATGGGGAACCGCTGAATTTTGGACTCGGCCGGTGACAAAATGTTCCACAGACACCCCATGCACAACTCCACCGGGGAAGGAGCCAGGAACGAATTCTGTTGGTAGTTTTTACACTACCTTGGTAGGCAGCTGAAAGGCACAAGAAAAGTTGTTGTACCTGCTTTGTGGGCTGAGATGGGGAACCGCTGAATTTTGGAGTCGGCCGTTGACAAAATGTTCCAAACACACCCCATGCACAACTCCACCGGGGAAGGTGCCAGACAGGAGTTCTCTTGGTAGTTTTTACACTACCTTGGTAGGCATCTGAAAGGCACCAAAAAAGTTGTTCGACCTGCTTTCTGGGCTGAGATGGGGAACCGCTGAATTTTGGAGTCGGCCGGTGACAAAATGTTCCAAACACACCCCATGCACAACTCCACCACGGAAGGTGCCAGACAGGAGTTCTCCTGGTAGTTTTTACACTACCTTGGTAGGCATCTGAAAGGCACCACAAAAGTTGTTCTACCTGCTTTCTGGGCTGAGATGGGGAATCGCTGAATTTTGGAGTCGGCCGGTGACAAAATGTTCCAAACACACCCCATGCACAACTCCACCGGGGAAGGTGCCAGACAGGAGTTCTCCTGGTAGTTTTTACACTACCTTGGTAGGCATCTGAAAGACACCACAAAAGTTGTTCTACCTGCTTTCTGGGCTGAGATGGGGAACCGCTGAATTTTGGAGTCGGCCGGTGACAAAATGTTTCACAGACACCCCATGCACATCTCCACCGGGGAAGGTGCCAGACAGGAGTTCTCCTGGTGGTTTTTACACTACCTTGGTAGGCATTTGAAAGGCACCACAAAAGTTGTTCTTCCTGCTTTCTGGGCTGAGATGGGGAACCGCTGAATTTTGGACTCGGCCGGTGACAAAATGTTCCAAACACACCCCATGCACAACTCCACCGGGGAAGGTGCCAGACAGGAGTTCTCTTGGTAGTTTTTACACTACCTTGGTAGGCATCTAAAAGACACCACAAAAGTTGTTGTACCTGCTTTCTGGGCTGAGATGGGGAAACGCTGAATTTTGGAGTCGGCCGGTGACAAAATGTTCCAAACACACCCCATGCACAACTCCACCGGGGAAGGTGCCAGACAGGAGTTCTCCTGGTAGTTTTTACATTGCTCCGGTAGGCATCTGAAAGACACCACAAAAGTTGTTCTACCTGCTTTCTGGGCTGAGATGGGGAAACGCTGAATTTTGGACTCGGCTGGTGACAAAATGTTCCAAACACACCCCATGCACAACTCCACCGGGGAAGGTGCCAGACAGGAGTTCTCCTGGTAGTTTTTACACTACCTTGGTAGGCATCTGAAAGACACCACAAAAGTTGTTCTACCTGCTTTCTGGGCTGAGATGGGGAAACGCTGAATTTTGGACTCGGCCGGTGACAAAATGTTCCAAACACACCCCATGCACAACTCCACCGGGGAAGGTGCCAGACAGGAGTTCTCCTGGTAGTTTTTACACTACCTTGGTAGGCATCTGAAAGACACCACAAAAGTTGTTCTACCTGCTTTCTGGGCTGAGATGGGGAATCGCTGAATTTTGGAGTCGGCCGTTGACAAAATGTTCCAAACACACCCCATGCACAACTCCACCGGGGAAGGTGCCAGACAGGAGTTCTCCTGGTAGTTTTTACATTGCTCCGGTAGGCATCTGAAAGACACCACAAAAGTTGTTCTACCTGCTTTCTGGGCTGAGATGGGGAACCGCTGATTTTTGGAGTCGGCCGGTGACAAAATGTTTCACAGACACCCCATGCACAACTTCACCGGGGAAGGTGCCAGACAGGAGTTCTCCTGGTGGTTTTTACACTACCTTGGTAGGCATCTAAAAGACACCACAAAAGTTGTTCTACCTGCTTTCTGGGCTGAGATGGGGAACCGCTGAATTTTGGAGTCGGCTGGTGGCAAAATGTTCCAAACACACCCCCTGCACAACTCCACCGGGGAAGGTGCCAGACAGGAGTTCTCCTGGTAGTTTTTACATTGATCCGGTAGGCAGCTGAAAGGCACCACAAAAGATGTTCTACCTGCTTTCTGGGCTGAGATGGGGAAACGCTGAATTTTGGACTCGGCTGGTGACAAAATGTTCCAAACACACCCCATGCACAACTCCACCGGGGAAGGTGCCAGACAGGAGTTCTCCTGGTAGTTTTTACACTACCTTGGTAGGCATCTGAAAGACACCACAAAAGTTGTTCTACCTGCTTTCTGGGCTGAGAGGGGGAAACGCTGAATTTTGGACTCGGCTGGTGACAAAATGTTCCAAACACACCCCCTGCACAACTCCACCGGGGAAGGTGCCAGACAGGAGTTCTCCTGGTAGTTTTTACACTACCTTGGTAGGCATCTGAAAGACACCACAAAAGTTGTTCTACCTGCTTTCTGGGCTGAGATGGGGAACCGCTGAATTTTGGAGTCGGCCGGTGACAAAATGTTCCACAGACACCCCATGCACAACTCCACCGGGGAAGGTGCCAGGAACGAATTCTCTTGGTAGTTTTTACACTACCTTGGTAGGCAGCTGAAAGGCACAAGAAAAGTTGTTCTACCTGCTTTCTGGGCTGAGATGGGGAACCGCTGAATTTTGGAGTCGGCTGGTGACAAAATGTTCCAAACACACCCCCTGCACAACTCCACCGGGGAAGGTGCCAGACAGGAGTTCTCTTAGTAGTTTTTACACTACCTTGGTAGGCATCTGAAAGACACCACAAAAGTTGTTCTACCTGCTTTCTGGGCTGAGATGGGGAACCGCTGAATTTTGGACTCGGCTGGTGACAAAATGTTCCAAACACACCCCATGCACAACTCCACCGGGGAAGGTGCCAGACAGGAGTTCTCCTGGTAGTTTTTACACTACCTTGGTAGGCATCTGAAAGACACCACAAAAGTTGTTCTACCTGCTTTCTGGGCTGAGATGGGGAACAGCTGAATTTTGGACTCGGCCGGTGACAAAATGTTCCAAACACACCCCATGCACAACTCCACCGGGGAAGGTGCCAGGAACGAATTCTGTTGGTAGTTTTTACACTACCTTGGTAGGCAGCTGAAAGGCACCACAAAAGTTGTTCTACCTGCTTTCTGGGCTGAGATGGGGAAACGCTGAATTTTGGACTCGGCTGGTGACAAAATGTTCCAAACACACCCCATGCACAACTCCACCGGGGAAGGTGCCAGACAGGAGTTCTCCTGGTAGTTTTTACACTACCTTGGTAGGCATTTGAAAGGCACCGAAAATGTTGTTCTTCCTGCTTTCTGGGCTGAGATGGGGAACCGCTGAATTTTGGACTCGGCCGGTGACAAAATGTTCCAAACACACCCCATGCACAACTCCACCGGGGAAGGTGCCAGACAGGAGTTCTCTTGGTAGTTTTTACACTACCTTGGTAGGCATCTGAAAGGCACCACAAAAGTTGTTCTACCTGCTTTCTGGGCTGAGATGGGGAACCGCTGAATTTTGGAGTCGGCTGGTGACAAAATGTTCCAAACACACCCCCTGCACAACTCCACCGGGGAAGGTGCCAGACAGGAGTTCTCCTGGTAGTTTTTACATTGCTCCGGTAGGCATCTGAAAGACACCACAAAAGTTGTTCTACCTGCTTTCTGGGCTGAGATGGGGAACCGCTGAATTTTGGAGTCGGCCGGTGACAAAATGTTTCACAGACACCCCATGCACAACTCCACCGGGGAAGGTGCCAGACAGGAGTTCTCCTGGTGGTTTTTACACTACCTTGGTAGGCATTTGAAAGGCACCACAAAAGTTGTTCTTCCTGCTTTCTGGGCTGAGATGGGGAACCGCTGAATTTTGGACTCGGCCGGTGACAAAATGTTCCACAGACACCCCATGCACCACTCCACCGGGGAAGGTGCCAGGAACGAATTCTGTTGGTAGTTTTTACACTACCTTGGTAGGCAGCTGAAAGGCACAAGAAAAGTTGTTGTACCTGCTTTGTGGGCTGAGATGGGGAACCGCTGAATTTTGGAGTCGGCCGTTGACAAAATGTTCCAAACACACCCATGCACAACTCCACCGGGGAAGGTGCCAGACAGGAGTTCTCTTGGTAGTTTTTACACTACCTTGGTAGGCATCTGAAAGGCACCAAAAAAGTTGTTCTACCTGCTTTCTGGGCTGAGATGGGGAACCGCTGGATTTTGGAGTCCGCCGGTGACAAAATGTTCCAAACACACCCCATGCACAACTCCACCACGGAAGGTGCCAGACAGGAGTTCTCCTGGTAGTTTTTACACTACCTTGGTAGGCATCTGAAAGACACCACAAAAGTTGTTCTACCTGCTTTCTGGGCTGAGATGGGGAATCGCTGAATTTTGGAGTCGGCCGGTGACAAAATGTTCCAAACACACCCCATGCACAACTCCACCGGGGAAGGTGCCAGACAGGAGTTCTCCTGGTAGTTTTTACACTACCTTGGTAGGCATCTGAAAGACACCACAAAAGTTGTTCTACCTGCTTTCTGGGCTGAGATGGGGAACCGCTGAATTTTGGAGTCGGCCGGTGACAAAATGTTTCACAGACACCCCATGCACATCTCCACCGGGGAAGGTGCCAGACAGGAGTTCTCCTGGTGGTTTTTACACTACCTTGGTAGGCATTTGAAAGGCACCACAAAAGTTGTTCTTCCTGCTTTCTGGCTGAGATGGGGAACCGCTGAGTTTTGGAGTCGGCCGGTGACAAAATGTTCCACAGACACCCCATGCACAACTCCACCGGCGAAGGAGCCAGGAACGAATTCTGTTGGTAGTTTTTACACTACCTTGGTAGGCAGCTGAAAGGCACAAGAAAAGTTGTTGTACCTGCTTTGTGGCTGAGATGCGGAAACGCTGAATTTTGGAGTCGGCCGTTGACAAAATGTTCCAAACACACCCCATGCACAACTCCACCGGGGAAGGTGCCAGACAGGAGTTCTCCTGGTGGTTTTTACACTACCTTGGTAGGCATTTGAAAGGCACCACAAAAGTTGTTCTACCTGCTTTCTGGGCTGAGATGGGGAAACGCTGAATTTTGGAGTCGGCTGGTGGCAAAATGTTCCAAACACACCCCCTGCACAACTCCACCGGGGAAGGTGCCAGACAGGAGTTCTCCTGGTAGTTTTTACATTGATCCGGTAGGCAGCTGAAAGGCACCACAAAAGATGTTCTACCTGCTTTCTGGGCTGAGATGGGGAACAGCTGAATTTTGGACTCGGCTGGTGATAAAATGTTCCAAACACACCCCCTGCACAACTCCACCGGGGAAGGTGCCAGACAGGAGTTCTCCTGGTAGTTTTTACATTGCTCCGGTAGGCATCTGAAAGACACCACAAAAGTTGTTCTACCTGCTTTCTGGGCTGAGATGGGGAACCGCTGATTTTTGGAGTCGGCCGGTGACAAAATGTTTCACAGACACCCCATGCACAACTCCACCGGGGAAGGTGCCAGACAGGAGTTCTCCTGGTGGTTTTTACACTACCTTGGTAGGCATCTGAAAGACACCACAAAAGTTGTTCTACCTGCTTTCTGGGCTGAGATGGGGAACAGCTGAATTTTGGACTCGGCCGGTGACAAAATGTTCCAAACACACCCCATGCACAACTCCACCGGGGAAGGTGCCAGACAGGAGTTCTCTTAGTAGTTTTTACACTACCTTGGTAGGCATCTGAAAGACACCACAAAAGTTGTTCTACCAGCTTTCTGGGCTGAGATGGGGAACCGCTGATTTTTGGAGTCGGCCGGTGACAAAATGTTTCACAGACACCCCCTGCACAACTCCACCGGGGAAGGTGCCAGACAGGAGTTCTCCTGGTAGTTTTTACATTGCTCCGGTAGGCATCTGAAAGACACCACAAAAGTTGTTCTACCTGCTTTCTGGGCTGAGATGGGGAACCGCTGAATTTTGGACTCGGCCGGTGACAAAATGTTCCACAGACACCCCATGCACAACTCCACCGGGGAAGGTGCCAGGAACGAATTCTCTTGGTAGTTTTTACACTACCTTGGTAGGCAGCTGAAAGGCACAAGAAAAGTTGTTCTACCTGCTTTGTGGGCTGAGATGGGGAACCGCTGAATTTTGGACTCGGCCGGTGACAAAATGTTCCAAACACACCCCATGCACAACTCCACCGGGGAAGGTGCCAGGAACGAATTCTGTTGGTAGTTTTTACACTACCTTGGTAGGCAGCTGAAAGGCACAAGAAAAGTTGTTCTACCTGCTTTGTGGGCTGAGATGGGGAACCGCTGAATTTTGGACTCGGCCGGTGACAAAATGTTCCAAACACACCCCCTGCACAACTCCACCGGGGAAGGTGCCAGACAGGAGTTCTCCTGGTAGTTTTTACATTGCTCCGGTAGGCATCTGAAAGACACCACAAAAGTTGTTCTACCTGCTTTCTGGGCTGAGATGGGGAAACGCTGAATTTTGGACTCGGCTGGTGACAAAATGTTCCAAACACACCCCATGCACAACTCCACCGGGGAAGGTGCCAGACAGGAGTTCTCCTGGTAGTTTTTACACTACCTTGGTAGGCATCTGAAAGACACCACAAAAGTTGTTCTACCTGCTTTCTGGGCTGAGATGGGGAAACACTGAATTTTGGACTCGGCCGGTGACAAAATGTTCCAAACACACCCCATGCACAACTCCACCGGGGAAGGTGCCAGACAGGAGTTCTCCTGGTAGTTTTTACACTACCTTGGTAGGCATCTGAAAGACACCACAAAAGTTGTTCTACCTGCTTTCTGGGCTGAGATGGGGAATCGCTGAATTTTGGAGTCGGCCGGTGACAAAATGTTCCAAACACACCCCATGCACAACTCCACCGGGGAAGGTGCCAGACAGGAGTTCTCTTCGTACTTTTTACACTACCTTGGTAGGCATCTGAAAGACACCACAAAAGTTGTTCTACCTGCTTTCTGGGCTGAGATGGGGAACAGCTGAATTTTGGACTCGGCTGGTGATAAAATGTTCCAAACACACCCCCTGCACAACTCCACCGGGGAAGGTGCCAGACAGGAGTTCTCCTGGTAGTTTTTACATTGCTCCGGTAGGCATCTGAAAGACACCACAAAAGTTGTTCTACCTGCTTTCTGGGCTGAGATGGGGAACCGCTGATTTTTGGAGTCGGCCGGTGACAAAATGTTTCACAGACACCCCATGCACAACTCCACCGGGGAAGGTGCCAGACAGGAGTTCTCCTGGTGGTTTTTACACTACCTTGGTAGGCATTTGAAAGGCACCACAAAAGTTGTTCTACCTGCTTTCTGGGCTGAGATGGGGAACCGCTGAATTTTGGAGTCGGCTGGTGGCAAAATGTTCCAAACACACCCCCTGCACAACTCCACCGGGGAAGGTGCCAGACAGGAGTTCTCCTGGTAGTTTTTACATTGATCCGGTAGGCAGCTGAAAGGCACCACAAAAGATGTTCTACCTGCTTTCTGGGCTGAGATGGGGAACCGCTGAATTTTGGACTCGGCTGGTGACAAAATGTTCCAAACACACCCCATGCACAACTCCACCGGGGAAGGTGCCAGACAGGAGTTCTCCTGGTAGTTTTTACACTACCTTGGTAGGCATCTGAAAGACACCACAAAAGTTGTTCTACCTGCTTTCTGGGCTGAGAGGGGGAAACGTTGAATTTTGGACTCGGCCGGTGACAAAATGTTCCAAACACACCCCCTGCACAACTCCACCGGGGAAGGTGCCAGACAGGAGTTCTCCTGGTAGTTTTTACACTACCTTGGTAGGCATCTGAAAGACACCACAAAAGTTGTTCTACCTGCTTTCTGGGCTGAGATGGGGAACCGCTGAATTTTGGACTCGGCCGGTGACAAAATGTTCCACAGACACCCCATGCACAACTCCACCGGGGAAGGTGCCAGGAACGAATTCTCTTGGTAGTTTTTACACTACCTTGGTAGGCAGCTGAAAGGCACAAGAAAAGTTGTTCTACCTGCTTTCTGGGCTGAGATGGGGAACCGCTGAATTTTGGAGTCGGCTGGTGACAAAATGTTCCAAACACACCCCATGCACAACTCCACCGGGGAAGGTGCCAGACAGGAGTTCTCTTAGTAGTTTTTACACTACCTTGGTAGGCATCTGAAAGACACCACAAAAGTTGTTCTACCTGCTTTCTGGGCTGAGATGGGGAACCGCTGAATTTTGGACTCGGCTGGTGACAAAATGTTCCAAACACACCCCATGCACAACTCCACCGGGGAAGGTGCCAGACAGGAGTTCCCCTGGTAGTTTTTACACTACCTTGGTAGGCATCTGAAAGACACCACAAAAGTTGTTCTACCTGCTTTCTGGGCTGAGATGGGGAACAGCTGAATTTTGGACTCGGCCGGTGACAAAATGTTCCAAACACACCCCATGCACAACTCCACCGGGGAAGGTGCCAGGAACGAATTCTGTTGGTAGTTTTTACACTACCTTGGTAGGCAGCTGAAAGGCACCACAAAAGTTGTTCTACCTGCTTTCTGGGCTGAGATGGGGAACCGCTGAATTTTGGAGTCGGCTGGTGACAAAATGTTCCAAACACACCCCATGCACAACTCCACCGGGGAAGGTGCCAGACAGGAGTTCTCCTGGTAGTTTTTACACTACCTTGGTAGGCATTTGAAAGGCACCGAAAATGTTGTTCTTCCTGCTTTCTGGGCTGAGATGGGGAACCGCTGAATTTTGGACTCGGCCGGTGACAAAATGTTCCAAACACACCCCATGCACAACTCCACCGGGGAAGGTGCCAGACAGGAGTTCTCTTGGTAGTTTTTACACTACCTTGGTAGGCAGCTGAAAGGCACAAGAAAAGTTGTTCTACCTGCTTTGTGGGCTGAGATGGGGAACCGCTGAATTTTGGACTCGGCCGGTGACAAAATGTTCCAAACACACCCCCTGCACAACTCCACCGGGGAAGGTGCCAGACAGGAGTTCTCCTGGTAGTTTTTACATTGCTCCGGTAGGCATCTGAAAGACACCACAAAAGTTGTTCTACCTGCTTTCTGGGCTGAGATGGGGAACCGCTGAATTTTGGAGTCGGCCGGTGACAAAATGTTTCACAGACACCCCATGCACAACTCCACCGGGGAAGGTGCCAGACAGGAGTTCTCCTGGTGGTTTTTACACTACCTTGGTAGGCATTTGAAAGGCACCACAAAAGTTGTTCTTCCTGCTTTCTGGGCTGAGATGGGGAACCGCTGAATTTTGGACTCGGCCGGTGACAAAATGTTCCACAGACACCCCATGCACAACTCCACCGGGGAAGGTGCCAGGAACGAATTCTGTTGGTAGTTTTTACACTACCTTGGTAGGCAGCTGAAAGGCACAAGAAAAGTTGTTGTACCTGCTTTGTGGGCTGAGATGGGGAACCGCTGAATTTTGGACTCGGCTGGTGACAAAATGTTCCAAACACACCCCATGCACAACTCCACCGGGGAAGGTGCCAGACAGGAGTTCTCTTGGTAGTTTTTACACTACCTTGGTAGGCATCTGAAAGGCACCAAAAAAGTTGTTCTACCTGCTTTCTGGGCTGAGATGGGGAACCGCTGAATTTTGGAGTCGGCCGGTGACAAAATGTTCCAAACACACCCCATGCACAACTCCACCACGGAAGGTGCCAGACAGGAGTTCTCCTGGTAGTTTTTACACTACCTTGGTAGGCATCTGAAAGACACCACAAAAGTTGTTCTACCTGCTTTCTGGGCTGAGATGGGGAACCGCTGAATTTTGGAGTCGGCCGGTGACAAAATGTTCCAAACACACCCCATGCACAACTCCACCGGGGAAGGTGCCAGACAGGAGTTCTCCTGGTAGTTTTTACACTACCTTGGTAGGCATCTGAAAGACACCACAAAAGTTGTTCTACCTGCTTTCTGGGCTGAGATGGGGAACCGCTGAATTTTGGAGTCGGCCGGTGACAAAATGTTTCACAGACACCCCATGCACAACTCCACCGGGGAAGGTGCCAGACAGGAGTTCTCCTGGTGGTTTTTACACTACCTTGGTAGGCATTTGAAAGGCACCACAAAAGTTGTTCTTCCTGCTTTCTGGGCTGAGATGGGGAACCGCTGAATTTTGGAGTCGGCCGGTGACAAAATGTTCCACAGACACCCCATGCACAACTCCACCGGCGAAGGAGCCAGGAACGAATTCTGTTGGTAGTTTTTACACTACCTTGGTAGGCAGCTGAAAGGCACAAGAAAAGTTGTTGTACCTGCTTTGTGGGCTGAGATGCGGAAAAGCTGAATTTTGGACTCGGCCGGTGACAAAATGTTCCAAACACACCCCCTGCACAACTCCACCGGGGAAGGTGCCAGACAGGAGTTCTCCTGGTGGTTTTTACACTACCTTGGTAGGCATTTGAAAGGCACCACAAAAGTTGTTCTACCTGCTTTCTGGGCTGAGATGGGGAAACGCTGAATTTTGGAGTCGGCTGGTGGCAAAATGTTCCAAACACACCCCCTGCACAACTCCACCGGGGAAGGTGCCAGACAGGAGTTCTCCTGGTAGTTTTTACATTGATCCGGTAGGCAGCTGAAAGGCACCACAAAAGATGTTCTACCTGCTTTCTGGGCTGAGATGGGGAACAGCTGAATTTTGGACTCGGCTGGTGATAAAATGTTCCAAACACACCCCCTGCACAACTCCACCGGGGAAGGTGCCAGACAGGAGTTCTCCTGGTAGTTTTTACATTGCTCCGGTAGGCATCTGAAAGACACCACAAAAGTTGTTCTACCTGCTTTCTGGGCTGAGATGGGGAACCGCTGATTTTTGGAGTCGGCCGGTGACAAAATGTTTCACAGACACCCCATGCACAACTCCACCGGGGAAGGTGCCAGACAGGAGTTCTCCTGGTGGTTTTTACACTACCTTGGTAGGCATCTGAAAGACACCACAAAAGTTGTTCTACCTGCTTTCTGGGCTGAGATGGGGAACAGCTGAATTTTGGACTCGGCCGGTGACAAAATGTTCCAAACACACCCCATGCACAACTCCACCGGGGAAGGTGCCAGACAGGAGTTCTCTTAGTAGTTTTTACACTACCTTGGTAGGCATCTGAAAGACACCACAAAAGTTGTTCTTCCTGCTTTCTGGGCTGAGATGGGGAACCGCTGATTTTTGGAGTCGGCCGGTGACAAAATGTTTCACAGACACCCCCTGCACAACTCCACCGGGGAAGGTGCCAGACAGGAGTTCTCCTGGTAGTTTTTACATTGCTCCGGTAGGCATCTGAAAGACACCACAAAAGTTGTTCTACCTGCTTTCTGGGCTGAGATGGGGAACCGCTGAATTTTGGACTCGGCCGGTGACAAAATGTTCCACAGACACCCCATGCACAACTCCACCGGGGAAGGTGCCAGGAACGAATTCTCTTGGTAGTTTTTACACTACCTTGGTAGGCAGCTGAAAGGCACAAGAAAAGTTGTTCTACCTGCTTTGTGGGCTGAGATGGGGAACCGCTGAATTTTGGACTCGGCCGGTGACAAAATGTTCCAAACACACCCCATGCACAACTCCACCGGGGAAGGTGCCAGGAACGAATTCTGTTGGTAGTTTTTACACTACCTTGGTAGGCAGCTGAAAGGCACAAGAAAAGTTGTTCTACCTGCTTTGTGGGCTGAGATGGGGAACCGCTGAATTTTGGACTCGGCCGGTGACAAAATGTTCCAAACACACCCCCTGCACAACTCCACCGGGGAAGGTGCCAGACAGGAGTTCTCCTGGTAGTTTTTACACTACCTTGGTAGGCATCTGAAAGACACCACAAAAGTTGTTCTACCTGCTTTGTGGGCTGAGATGGGGAACCGCTGAATTTTGGACTCGGCTGGTGACAAAATGTTCCAAACACACCCCCTGCACAACTCCACCGGGGAAGGTGCCAGACAGGAGTTCTCCTGGTAGTTTTTACATTGCTCCGGTAGGCATCTGAAAGACACCACAAAAGTTGTTCTACCTGCTTTCTGGGCTGAGATGGGGAACCGCTGAATTTTGGACTCGGCTGGTGATAAAATGTTCCAAACACACCCCCTGCACAACTCCACCGGGGAAGGTGCCAGACAGGAGTTCTCCTGGTAGTTTTTACATTGATCCGGTAGGCAGCTGAAAGGCACCACAAAAGATGTTCTACCTGCTTTCTGGGCTGAGATGGGGAACAGCTGAATTTTGGACTCGGCTGGTGATAAAATGTTCCAAACACACCCCCTGCACAACTCCACCGGGGAAGGTGCCAGACAGGAGTTCTCCTGGTAGTTTTTACATTGCTCCGGTAGGCATCTGAAAGACACCACAAAAGTTGTTCTACCTGCTTTCTGGGCTGAGATGGGGAACCGCTGATTTTTGGAGTCGGCCGGTGACAAAATGTTTCACAGACACCCCATGCACAACTCCACCGGGGAAGGTGCCAGACAGGAGTTCTCCTGGTGGTTTTTACACTACCTTGGTAGGCATCTGAAAGACACCACAAAAGTTGTTCTACCTGCTTTCTGGGCTGAGATGGGGAACAGCTGAATTTTGGACTCGGCCGGTGACAAAATGTTCCAAACACACCCCATGCACAACTCCACCACGGAAGGTGCCAGACAGGAGTTCTCCTGGTAGTTTTTACATTGCTCCGGTAGGCATCTGAAAGACACCACAAAAGTTGTTCTACCAGCTTTCTGGGCTGAGATGGGGAACCGCTGATTTTTGGAGTCGGCCGGTGACAAAATGTTTCACAGACACCCCCTGCACAACTCCACCGGGGAAGGTGCCAGACAGGAGTTCTCCTGGTAGTTTTTACATTGCTCCGGTAGGCATCTGAAAGACACCACAAAAGTTGTTCTACCTGCTTTCTGGGCTGAGATGGGGAACCACTGAATTTTGGACTCGGCTGGTGACAAAATGTTCCACAGACACCCCATGCACAACTCCACCGGGGAAGGTGCCAGGAACGAATTCTCTTGGTAGTTTTTACACTACCTTGGTAGGCAGCTGAAAGGCACAAGAAAAGTTGTTCTACCTGCTTTGTGGGCTGAGATGGGGAACCGCTGAATTTTGGAGTCGGCCGGTGACAAAATGTTCCAAACACACCCCATGCACAACTCCACCGGGGAAGGTGCCAGGAACGAATTCTGTTGGTAGTTTTTACACTACCTTGGTAGGCAGCTGAAAGGCACAAGAAAAGTTGTTGTACCTGGTTTGTGGGCTGAGATGGGGAACCGCTGAATTTTGGAGTCGGCCGTTGACAAAATGTTCCAAACACACCCCCTGCACAACTCCACCGGGGAAGGTGCCAGACAGGAGTTCTCCTGGTAGTTTTTACACTACCTTGGTAGGCATCTGAAAGACACCACAAAAGTTGTTCTACCTGCTTTCTGGGCTGAGATGGGGAACCGCTGAATTTTGGACTCGGCTGGTGACAAAATGTTCCAAACACACCCCCTGCACAACTCCACCGGGGAAGGTGCCAGACAGGAGTTCTCCTGGTAGTTTTTACATTGCTCCGGTAGGCATCTGAAAGACACCACAAAAGTTGTTCTACCTGCTTTCTGGGCTGAGATGGGGAACCGCTGAATTTTGGAGTCGGCCGGTGACAAAATGTTCCACAGACACCCCATGCACAACTCCACCGGGGAAGGTGCCAGGAACGAATTCTGTTGGTAGTTTTTACACTACCTTGGTAGGCATCTGAAAGGCACCACAAAAGTTGTTCTACCTGCTTTCTGGGCTGAGATGGGGAACCGCTGAATTTTGGACTCGGCCGGTGACAAAATGTTCCAAACACACCCCATGCACAACTCCACCGGGGAAGGTGCCAGACAGGAGTTCTCCTGGTAGTTTTTACACTACCTTGGTAGGCATCTGAAAGACACCACAAATGTTGTTCTTCCTGCTTTCTGGGCTGAGATGGGGAAGAGCTGAATTTTGGAGTCGGCCGTTGACAAAATGTTCCAAACACACCCCATGCACAACTCCACCGGGGAAGGTGCCAGACAGGAGTTCTCTTGGTAGTTTTGACACTACCTTGGTAGGCATTTGAAAGGCACCACAAAAGTTGTTCTACCTGCTTTCTGGGCTGAGATGGGGAACCGCTGAATTTTGGACTCGGCTGGTGACAAAATGTTCCAAACACACCCCCTGCACAACTCCACCGGGGAAGGTGCCAGACAGGAGTTCTCCTGGTAGTTTTTACATTGCTCCGGTAGGCATCTGAAAGACACCACAAAAGTTGTTCTACCTGCTTTCTGGGCTGAGATGGGGAACCGCTGAATTTTGGACTCGGCCGGTGACAAAATGTTCCACAGACACCCCATGCACAACTCCACCGGGGAAGGTGCCAGGAACGAATTCTCTTGGTAGTTTTTACACTACCTTGGTAGGCAGCTGAAAGGCACAAGAAAAGTTGTTCTACCTGCTTTGTGGGCTGAGATGGGGAACCGCTGAATTTTGGACTCGGCCGGTGACAAAATGTTCCAAACACACCCCATGCACAACTCCACCGGGGAAGGTGCCAGGAACGAATTCTGTTGGTAGTTTTTACACTACCTTGGTAGGCAGCTGAAAGGCACCACAAAAGTTGTTCTACCTGCTTTCTGGGCTGAGATGGGGAAACTCTGAATTTTGGAGTCGGCTGGTGACAAAATGTTCCAAACACACCCCATGCACAACTCCACCGGGGAAGGTGCCAGACAGGAGTTCTCCTGGTAGTTTTTACACTACCTTGGTAGGCAGCTGAAAGGCACAAGAAAAGTTGTTCTACCTGCTTTGTGGGCTGAGATGGGGAACCGCTGAATTTTGGACTCGGCCGGTGACAAAATGTTCCAAACACACCCCATGCACAACTCCACCGGGGAAGGTGCCAGACAGGAGTTCTCTTGGTAGTTTTTACACTACCTTGGTAGGCAGCTGAAAGGCACCACAAAAGTTGTTCTACCTGCTTTCTGGGCTGAGATGGGGAACCGCTGAATTTTGGACTCGGCTGGTGACAAAATGTTCCAAACACACCCCCTGCACAACTCCACCGGGGAAGGTGCCAGACAGGAGTTCTCCTGGTAGTTTTTACATTGCTCCGGTAGGCATCTGAAAGACACCACAAAAGTTGTTCTACCTGCTTTCTGGGCTGAGATGGGGAATCGCTGAATTTTGGAGTCGGCCGGTGACAAAATGTTTCACAGACACCCCATGCACAACTCCACCGGGGAAGGTGCCAGACAGGAGTTCTCCTGGTGGTTTTTACACTACCTTGGTAGGCATTTGAAAGGCACCACAAAAGTTGTTCTACCTGCTTTCTGGGCTGAGATGGGGAACCGCTGAATTTTGGACTCGGCCGGTGACAAAATGTTCCACAGACACCCCATGCACAACTCCACCGGGGAAGGAGCCAGGAACGAATTCTGTTGGTAGTTTTTACACTACCTTGGTAGGCAGCTGAAAGGCACAAGAAAAGTTGTTGTACCTGCTTTGTGGGCTGAGATGGGGAACCGCTGAATTTTGGAGTCGGCCGTTGACAAAATGTTCCAAACACACCCCATGCACAACTCCACCGGGGAAGGTGCCAGACAGGAGTTCTCTTGGTAGTTTTTACACTACCTTGGTAGGCATCTGAAAGGCACCAAAAAAGTTGTTCTACCTGCTTTCTGGGCTGAGATGGGGAACCGCTGAATTTTGGAGTCGGCCGGTGACAAAATGTTCCAAACACACCCCATGCACAACTCCACCACGGAAGGTGCCAGACAGGAGTTCTCCTGGTAGTTTTTACACTACCTTGGTAGGCATCTGAAAGACACCACAAAAGTTGTTCTACCTGCTTTCTGGGCTGAGATGGGGAACCGCTGAATTTTGGAGTCGGCTTGTGACAAAATGTTCCAAACACACCCCATGCACAACTCCACCGGGGAAGGTGCCAGACAGGAGTTCTCCTGGTAGTTTTTACACTACCTTGGTAGGCATCTGAAAGGCACCACAAAAGTTGTTCTACCTGCTTTCTGGGCTGAGATGGGGAAACGCTGAATTTTGGAGTCGGCTTGTGACAAAATGTTCCAAACACACCCCATGCACAACTCCACCGGGGAAGGTGCCAGACAGGAGTTCTCCTGGTAGTTTTTACACTACCTTGGTAGGCATCTGAAAGACACCACAAATGTTGTTCTTCCTGCTTTCTGGGCTGAGATGGGGAAGAGCTGAATTTTGGAGTCGGCCGTTGACAAAATGTTCCAAACACACCCCATGCACAACTCCACCGGGGAAGGTGCCAGACAGGAGTTCTCTTGGTAGTTTTGACACTACCTTGGTAGGCATTTGAAAGGCACCACAAAAGTTGTTCTACCTGCTTTCTGGGCTGAGATGGGGAACCGCTGAATTTTGGACTCGGCTGGTGACAAAATGTTCCAAACACACCCCCTGCACAACTCCACCGGGGAAGGTGCCAGACAGGAGTTCTCCTGGTAGTTTTTACATTGCTCCGGTAGGCATCTGAAAGACACCACAAAAGTTGTTCTACCTGCTTTCTGGGCTGAGATGGGGAACCGCTGAATTTTGGACTCGGCCGGTGACAAAATGTTCCACAGACACCCCATGCACAACTCCACCGGGGAAGGTGCCAGGAACGAATTCTCTTGGTAGTTTTTACACTACCTTGGTAGGCAGCTGAAAGGCACAAGAAAAGTTGTTCTACCTGCTTTGTGGGCTGAGATGGGGAACCGCTGAATTTTGGACTCGGCCGGTGACAAAATGTTCCAAACACACCCCATGCACAACTCCACCGGGGAAGGTGCCAGGAACGAATTCTGTTGGTAGTTTTTACACTACCTTGGTAGGCAGCTGAAAGGCACCACAAAAGTTGTTCTACCTGCTTTCTGGGCTGAGATGGGGAAACTCTGAATTTTGGAGTCGGCTGGTGACAAAATGTTCCAAACACACCCCATGCACAACTCCACCGGGGAAGGTGCCAGACAGGAGTTCTCCTGGTAGTTTTTACACTACCTTGGTAGGCAGCTGAAAGGCACCACAAAAGTTGTTCTACCTGCTTTGTGGGCTGAGATGGGGAACCGCTGAATTTTGGACTCGGCCGGTGACAAAATGTTCCAAACACACCCCATGCACAACTCCACCGGGGAAGGTGCCAGACAGGAGTTCTCTTGGTAGTTTTTACACTACCTTGGTAGGCAGCTGAAAGGCACCACAAAAGTTGTTCTACCTGCTTTCTGGGCTGAGATGGGGAACCGCTGAATTTTGGACTCGGCTGGTGACAAAATGTTCCAAACACACCCCCTGCACAACTCCACCGGGGAAGGTGCCAGACAGGAGTTCTCCTGGTAGTTTTTACATTGCTCCGGTAGGCATCTGAAAGACACCACAAAAGTTGTTCTACCTGCTTTCTGGGCTGAGATGGGGAATCGCTGAATTTTGGAGTCGGCCGGTGACAAAATGTTTCACAGACACCCCATGCACAACTCCACCGGGGAAGGTGCCAGACAGGAGTTCTCCTGGTGGTTTTTACACTACCTTGGTAGGCATTTGAAAGGCACCACAAAAGTTGTTCTTCCTGCTTTCTGGGCTGAGATGGGGAACCGCTGAATTTTGGACTCGGCCGGTGACAAAATGTTCCACAGACACCCCATGCACAACTCCACCGGGGAAGGAGCCAGGAACGAATTCTGTTGGTAGTTTTTACACTACCTTGGTAGGCAGCTGAAAGGCACAAGAAAAGTTGTTGTACCTGCTTTGTGGGCTGAGATGGGGAACCGCTGAATTTTGGAGTCGGCCGTTGACAAAATGTTCCAAACACACCCCATGCACAACTCCACCGGGGAAGGTGCCAGACAGGAGTTCTCTTGGTAGTTTTTACACTACCTTGGTAGGCATCTGAAAGGCACCAAAAAAGTTGTTCTACCTGCTTTCTGGGCTGAGATGGGGAACCGCTGAATTTTGGAGTCGGCCGGTGACAAAATGTTTCACAGACACCCCATGCACAACTCCACCGGGGAAGGTGCCAGACAGGAGTTCTCCTGGTAGTTTTTACACTACCTTGGTAGGCATCTGAAAGACACCACAAAAGTTGTTCTACCTGCTTTCTGGGCTGAGATGGGGAATCGCTGAATTTTGGAGTCGGCCGGTGACAAAATGTTCCAAACACACCCCATGCACAACTCCACCGGGGAAGGTGCCAGACAGGAGTTCTCCTGGTAGTTTTTACACTACCTTGGTAGGCATCTGAAAGACACCACAAAAGTTGTTCTACCTGCTTTCTGGGCTGAGATGGGGAACCGCTGAATTTTGGAGTCGGCCGGTGACAAAATGTTTCACAGACACCCCATGCACATCTCCACCGGGGAAGGTGCCAGACAGGAGTTCTCCTGGTGGTTTTTACACTACCTTGGTAGGCATTTGAAAGGCACCACAAAAGTTGTTCTTCCTGCTTTCTGGGCTGAGATGGGGAACCGCTGAATTTTGGAGTCGGCCGGTGACAAAATGTTCCACAGACACCCCATGCACAACTCCACCGGCGAAGGAGCCAGGAACGAATTCTGTTGGTAGTTTTTACACTACCTTGGTAGGCAGCTGAAAGGCACAAGAAAAGTTGTTGTACCTGCTTTGTGGGCTGAGATGCGGAAACGCTGAATTTTGGAGTCGGCCGTTGACAAAATGTTCCAAACACACCCCATGCACAACTCCACCGGGGAAGGTGCCAGACAGGAGTTCTCTTGGTAGTTTTTACACTACCTTGGTAGGCATCTGAAAGGCACCACAAAAGTTGTTCTACCTGCTTTCTGGGCTGAGATGGGGAAACGCTGAATTTTGGACTCGGCCGGTGACAAAATGTTCCAAACACACCCCATGCACAACTCCACCGGGGAAGGTGCCAGACAGGAGTTCTCCTGGTAGTTTTTACACTACCTTGGTAGGCATCTGAAAGACACCACAAAAGTTGTTCTACCTGCTTTCTGGGCTGAGATGGGGAACCGCTGATTTTTGGAGTCGGCCGGTGACAAAATGTTCCAAACACACCCCATGCACAACTCCACCGGGGAAGGTGCCAGACAGGAGTTCTCTTGGTAGTTTTTACACTACCTTGGTAGGCATCTAAAAGACACCACAAAAGTTGTTGTACCTGCTTTCTGGGCTGAGATGGGGAACCGCTGAATTTTGGACTCGGCCGGTGACAAAATGTTCCAAACACACCCCATGCACAACTCCACCGGGGAAGGTGCCAGACAGGAGTTCTCCTGGTAGTTTTTACATTGCTCCGGTAGGCATCTGAAAGACACCACAAAAGTTGTTCTACCTGCTTTCTGGGCTGAGATGGGGAAACGCTGAATTTTGGACTCGGCTGGTGACAAAATGTTCCAAACACACCCCATGCACAACTCCACCGGGGAAGGTGCCAGACAGGAGTTCTCTTGGTAGTTTTTACACTACCTTGGTAGGCATCTGAAAGACACCACAAAAGTTGTTCTACCTGCTTTCTGGGCTGAGATGGGGAACCGCTGAATTTTGGAGTCGGCCGGTGACAAAATGTTTCACAGACACCCCATGCACAACTCCACCGGGGAAGGTGCCAGACAGGAGTTCTCCTGGTAGTTTTTACACTACCTTGGTAGGCATCTGAAAGACACCACAAAAGTTGTTCTACCTGCTTTCTGGGCTGAGATGGGGAATCGCTGAATTTTGGAGTCGGCCGTTGACAAAATGTTCCAAACACACCCCATGCACAACTCCACCGGGGAAGGTGCCAGACAGGAGTTCTCTTCGTAGTTTTTACACTACCTTGGTAGGCATCTGAAAGACACCACAAAAGTTGTTCTACCTGCTTTCTGGGCTGAGATGGGGAACAGCTGAATTTTGGACTCGGCTGGTGATAAAATGTTCCAAACACACCCCCTGCACAACTCCACCGGGGAAGGTGCCAGACAGGAGTTCTCCTGGTAGTTTTTACATTGCTCCGGTAGGCATCTGAAAGACACCACAAAAGTTGTTCTACCTGCTTTCTGGGCTGAGATGGGGAACCGCTGATTTTTGGAGTCGGCCGGTGACAAAATGTTTCACAGACACCCCATGCACAACTCCACCGGGGAAGGTGCCAGACAGGAGTTCTCCTGGTGGTTTTTACACTACCTTGGTAGGCATTTGAAAGGCACCACAAAAGTTGTTCTACCTGCTTTCTGGGCTGAGATGGGGAACCGCTGAATTTTGGAGTCGGCTGGTGGCAAAATGTTCCAAACACACCCCCTGCACAACTCCACCGGGGAAGGTGCCAGACAGGAGTTCTCCTGGTAGTTTTTACATTGATCCGGTAGGCAGCTGAAAGGCACCACAAAAGATGTTCTACCTGCTTTCTGGGCTGAGATGGGGAACCGCTGAATTTTGGACTCGGCTGGTGACAAAATGTTCCAAACACACCCCATGCACAACTCCACCGGGGAAGGTGCCAGACAGGAGTTCTCCTGGTAGTTTTTACACTACCTTGGTAGGCATCTGAAAGACACCACAAAAGTTGTTCTACCTGCTTTCTGGGCTGAGAGGGGGAAACGCTGAATTTTGGACTCGGCTGGTGACAAAATGTTCCAAACACACCCCATGCACAACTCCACCGGGGAAGGTGCCAGACAGGAGTTCTCCTGGTAGTTTTTACACTACCTTGGTAGGCATCTGAAAGACACCACAAAAGTTGTTCTACCTGCTTTCTGGGCTGAGATGGGGAACAGCTGAATTTTGGACTCGGCCGGTGACAAAATGTTCCACAGACACCCCATGCACAACTCCACCGGGGAAGGTGCCAGGAACGAATTCTCTTGGTAGTTTTTACACTACCTTGGTAGGCAGCTGAAAGGCACAAGAAAAGTTGTTCTACCTGCTTTCTGGGCTGAGATGGGGAACCGCTGAATTTTGGAGTCGGCTGGTGACAAAATGTTCCAAACACACCCCATGCACAACTCCACCACGGAAGGTGCCAGACAGGAGTTCTCTTAGTAGTTTTTACACTACCTTGGTAGGCATCTGAAAGACACCACAAAAGTTGTTCTACCTGCTTTCTGGGCTGAGATGGGGAAACGCTGAATTTTGGACTCGGCTTGTGACAAAATGTTCCAAACACACCCCCTGCACAACTCCACCGGGGAAGGTGCCAGACAGGAGTTCTCCTGGTAGTTTTTACACTACCTTGGTAGGCATCTGAAAGACACCACAAAAGTTGTTCTACCTGCTTTCTGGGCTGAGATGGGGAACAGCTGAATTTTGGACTCGGCCGGTGACAAAATGTTCCACAGACACCCCATGCACAACTCCACCGGGGAAGGTGCCAGGAACGAATTCTGTTGGTAGTTTTTACACTACCTTGGTAGGCAGCTGAAAGGCACCACAAAAGTTGTTCTACCTGCTTTCTGGGCTGAGATGGGGAAACGCTGAATTTTGGAGTCGGCTGGTGACAAAATGTTCCAAACACACCCCATGCACAACTCCACCGGGGAAGGTGCCAGACAGGAGTTCTCCTGGTAGTTTTTACACTACCTTGGTAGGCATTTGAAAGGCACCGAAAATGTTGTTCTTCCTGCTTTCTGGGCTGAGATGGGGAACCGCTGAATTTTGGACTCGGCCGGTGACAAAATGTTCCAAACACACCCCATGCACAACTCCACCGGGGAAGGTGCCAGACAGGAGTTCTCTTGGTAGTTTTTACACTACCTTGGTAGGCAGCTGAAAGGCACCACAAAAGTTGTTCTACCTGCTTTCTGGGCTGAGATGGGGAACCGCTGAATTTTGGACTCGGCTGGTGACAAAATGTTCCAAACACACCCCCTGCACAACTCCACCGGGGAAGGTGCCAGACAGGAGTTCTCCTGGTAGTTTTTACATTGCTCCGGTAGGCATCTGAAAGACACCACAAAAGTTGTTCTACCTGCTTTCTGGGCTGAGATGGGGAACCGCTGAATTTTGGAGTCGGCCGGTGACAAAATGTTTCACAGACACCCCATGCACAACTCCACCGGGGAAGGTGCCAGACAGGAGTTCTCCTGGTGGTTTTTACACTACCTTGGTAGGCATTTGAAAGGCACCACAAAAGTTGTTCTTCCTGCTTTCTGGGCTGAGATGGGGAACCGCTGAATTTTGGACTCGGCCGGTGACAAAATGTTCCACAGACACCCCATGCACAACTCCACCGGGGAAGGTGCCAGGAACGAATTCTCTTGGTAGTTTTTACACTACCTTGGTAGGCAGCTGAAAGGCACAAGAAAAGTTGTTGTACCTGCTTTGTGGGCTGAGATGGGGAACCGCTGAATTTTGGAGTCGGCCGTTGACAAAATGTTCCAAACACACCCCATGCACAACTCCACCGGGGAAGGTGCCAGACAGGAGTTCTCTTGGTAGTTTTTACACTACCTTGGTAGGCATCTGAAAGGCACCACAAAAGTTGTTCTACCTGCTTTCTGGGCTGAGATGGGGAACCGCTGAATTTTGGAGTCGGCCGGTGACAAAATGTTCCAAACACACCCCATGCACAACTCCACCGGGGAAGGTGCCAGACAGGAGTTCTCCTGGTAGTTTTTACACTACCTTGGTAGGCATCTGAAAGACACCACAAAAGTTGTTCTACCTGCTTTCTGGGCTGAGATGGGGAATCGCTGAATTTTGGAGTCGGCCGGTGACAAAATGTTCCAAACACACCCCATGCACAACTCCACCGGGGAAGGTGCCAGACAGGAGTTCTCCTGGTAGTTTTTACACTACCTTGGTAGGCATCTGAAAGACACCACAAAAGTTGTTCTACCTGCTTTCTGGGCTGAGATGGGGAACCGCTGATTTTTGGAGTCGGCCGGTGACAAAATGTTTCACAGACACCCCATGCACAACTCCACCGGGGAAGGTGCCAGACAGGAGTTCTCCTGGTGGTTTTTACACTACCTTGGTAGGCATTTGAAAGGCACCACAAAAGTTGTTCTACCTGCTTTCTGGGCTGAGATGGGGAACCGCTGAATTTTGGAGTCGGCTGGTGGCAAAATGTTCCAAACACACCCCCTGCACAACTCCACCGGGGAAGGTGCCAGACAGGAGTTCTCCTGGTAGTTTTTACATTGATCCGGTAGGCAGCTGAAAGGCACCACAAAAGATGTTCTACCTGCTTTCTGGGCTGAGATGGGGAACCGCTGAATTTTGGACTCGGCTGGTGACAAAATGTTCCAAACACACCCCATGCACAACTCCACCGGGGAAGGTGCCAGACAGGAGTTCTCCTGGTAGTTTTTACACTACCTTGGTAGGCATCTGAAAGACACCACAAAAGTTGTTCTACCTGCTTTCTGGGCTGAGAGGGGGAAACGCTGAATTTTGGACTCGGCTGGTGACAAAATGTTCCAAACACACCCCATGCACAACTCCACCGGGGAAGGTGCCAGACAGGAGTTCTCCTGGTAGTTTTTACACTACCTTGGTAGGCATCTGAAAGACACCACAAAAGTTGTTCTACCTGCTTTCTGGGCTGAGATGGGGAACAGCTGAATTTTGGACTCGGCCGGTGACAAAATGTTCCACAGACACCCCATGCACAACTCCACCGGGGAAGGTGCCAGGAACGAATTCTCTTGGTAGTTTTTACACTACCTTGGTAGGCAGCTGAAAGGCACAAGAAAAGTTGTTCTACCTGCTTTCTGGGCTGAGATGGGGAACCGCTGAATTTTGGAGTCGGCTGGTGACAAAATGTTCCAAACACACCCCATGCACAACTCCACCGGGGAAGGTGCCAGACAGGAGTTCTCTTAGTAGTTTTTACACTACCTTGGTAGGCATCTGAAAGACACCACAAAAGTTGTTCTACCTGCTTTCTGGGCTGAGATGGGGAAACGCTGAATTTTGGACTCGGCTGGTGACAAAATGTTCCAAACACACCCCCTGCACAACTCCACCGGGGAAGGTGCCAGACAGGAGTTCTCCTGGTAGTTTTTACACTACCTTGGTAGGCATCTGAAAGACACCACAAAAGTTGTTCTACCTGCTTTCTGGGCTGAGATGGGGAACAGCTGAATTTTGGACTCGGCCGGTGACAAAATGTTCCAAACACACCCCATGCACAACTCCACCGGGGAAGGTGCCAGGAACGAATTCTGTTGGTAGTTTTTACACTACCTTGGTAGGCAGCTGAAAGGCACCACAAAAGTTGTTCTACCTGCTTTCTGGGCTGAGATGGGGAAACGCTGAATTTTGGAGTCGGCTGGTGACAAAATGTTCCAAACACACCCCATGCACAACTCCACCGGGGAAGGTGCCAGACAGGAGTTCTCCTGGTAGTTTTTACACTACCTTGGTAGGCATTTGAAAGGCACCGAAAATGTTGTTCTTCCTGCTTTCTGGGCTGAGATGGGGAACCGCTGAATTTTGGACTCGGCCGGTGACAAAATGTTCCAAACACACCCCATGCACAACTCCACCGGGGAAGGTGCCAGACAGGAGTTCTCTTGGTAGTTTTTACACTACCTTGGTAGGCAGCTGAAAGGCACCACAAAAGTTGTTCTACCTGCTTTCTGGGCTGAGATGGGGAACCGCTGAATTTTGGACTCGGCTGGTGACAAAATGTTCCAAACACACCCCCTGCACAACTCCACCGGGGAAGGTGCCAGACAGGAGTTCTCCTGGTAGTTTTTACATTGCTCCGGTAGGCATCTGAAAGACACCACAAAAGTTGTTCTACCTGCTTTCTGGGCTGAGATGGGGAACCGCTGAATTTTGGAGTCGGCCGGTGACAAAATGTTTCACAGACACCCCATGCACAACTCCACCGGGGAAGGTGCCAGACAGGAGTTCTCCTGGTGGTTTTTACACTACCTTGGTAGGCATTTGAAAGGCACCACAAAAGTTGTTCTTCCTGCTTTCTGGGCTGAGATGGGGAACCGCTGAATTTTGGACTCGGCCGGTGACAAAATGTTCCACAGACACCCCATGCACAACTCCACCGGGGAAGGTGCCAGGAACGAATTCTCTTGGTAGTTTTTACACTACCTTGGTAGGCAGCTGAAAGGCACAAGAAAAGTTGTTGTACCTGCTTTGTGGGCTGAGATGGGGAACCGCTGAATTTTGGAGTCGGCCGTTGACAAAATGTTCCAAACACACCCCATGCACAACTCCACCGGGGAAGGTGCCAGACAGGAGTTCTCCTGGTAGTTTTTACACTACCTTGGTAGGCATCTGAAAGACACCACAAAAGTTGTTCTACCTGCTTTCTGGGCTGAGAGGGGGAAACGCTGAATTTTGGACTCGGCTGGTGACAAAATGTTCCAAACACACCCCATGCACAACTCCACCGGGGAAGGTGCCAGACAGGAGTTCTCCTGGTAGTTTTTACACTACCTTGGTAGGCATCTGAAAGACACCACAAAAGTTGTTCTACCTGCTTTCTGGGCTGAGATGGGGAACAGCTGAATTTTGGACTCGGCCGGTGACAAAATGTTCCACAGACACCCCATGCACAACTCCACCGGGGAAGGTGCCAGGAACGAATTCTCTTGGTAGTTTTTACACTACCTTGGTAGGCAGCTGAAAGGCACAAGAAAAGTTGTTCTACCTGCTTTCTGGGCTGAGATGGGGAACCGCTGAATTTTGGAGTCGGCTGGTGACAAAATGTTCCAAACACACCCCATGCACAACTCCACCGGGGAAGGTGCCAGACAGGAGTTCTCTTAGTAGTTTTTACACTACCTTGGTAGGCATCTGAAAGACACCACAAAAGTTGTTCTACCTGCTTTCTGGGCTGAGATGGGGAAACGCTGAATTTTGGACTCGGCTGGTGACAAAATGTTCCAAACACACCCCCTGCACAACTCCACCGGGGAAGGTGCCAGACAGGAGTTCTCCTGGTAGTTTTTACACTACCTTGGTAGGCATCTGAAAGACACCACAAAAGTTGTTCTACCTGCTTTCTGGGCTGAGATGGGGAACAGCTGAATTTTGGACTCGGCCGGTGACAAAATGTTCCAAACACACCCCATGCACAACTCCACCGGGGAAGGTGCCAGGAACGAATTCTGTTGGTAGTTTTTACACTACCTTGGTAGGCAGCTGAAAGGCACCACAAAAGTTGTTCTACCTGCTTTCTGGGCTGAGATGGGGAAACGCTGAATTTTGGAGTCGGCTGGTGACAAAATGTTCCAAACACACCCCATGCACAACTCCACCGGGGAAGGTGCCAGACAGGAGTTCTCCTGGTAGTTTTTACACTACCTTGGTAGGCATTTGAAAGGCACCGAAAATGTTGTTCTTCCTGCTTTCTGGGCTGAGATGGGGAACCGCTGAATTTTGGACTCGGCCGGTGACAAAATGTTCCAAACACACCCCATGCACAACTCCACCGGGGAAGGTGCCAGACAGGAGTTCTCTTGGTAGTTTTTACACTACCTTGGTAGGCAGCTGAAAGGCACCACAAAAGTTGTTCTACCTGCTTTCTGGGCTGAGATGGGGAACCGCTGAATTTTGGACTCGGCTGGTGACAAAATGTTCCAAACACACCCCCTGCACAACTCCACCGGGGAAGGTGCCAGACAGGAGTTCTCCTGGTAGTTTTTACATTGCTCCGGTAGGCATCTGAAAGACACCACAAAAGTTGTTCTACCTGCTATCTGGGCTGAGATGGGGAACCGCTGAATTTTGGAGTCGGCCGGTGACAAAATGTTTCACAGACACCCCATGCACAACTCCACCGGGGAAGGTGCCAGACAGGAGTTCTCCTGGTGGTTTTTACACTACCTTGGTAGGCATTTGAAAGGCACCACAAAAGTTGTTCTTCCTGCTTTCTGGGCTGAGATGGGGAACCGCTGAATTTTGGACTCGGCCGGTGACAAAATGTTCCACAGACACCCCATGCACAACTCCACCGGGGAAGGTGCCAGGAACGAATTGTTTTGGTAGTTTTTACACTACCTTGGTAGGCAGCTGAAAGGCACAAGAAAAGTTGTTGTACCTGCTTTGTGGGCTGAGATGGGGAACCGCTGAATTTTGGAGTCGGCCGTTGACAAAATGTTCCAAACACACCCCATGCACAACTCCACCGGGGAAGGTGCCAGACAGGAGTTCTCTTGGTAGTTTTTACACTACCTTGGTAGGCATCTGAAAGACACCACAAAAGTTGTTCTACCTGCTTTCTGGGCTGAGAGGGGGAAACGCTGAATTTTGGACTCGGCTGGTGACAAAATGTTCCAAACACACCCCCTGCACAACTCCACCGGGGAAGGTGCCAGACAGGAGTTCTCCTGGTAGTTTTTACATTGCTCCGGTAGGCATCTGAAAGACACCACAAAAGTTGTTCTACCTGCTATCTGGGCTGAGATGGGGAACCGCTGAATTTTGGAGTCGGCCGGTGACAAAATGTTTCACAGACACCCCATGCACAACTCCACCGGGGAAGGTGCCAGACAGGAGTTCTCCTGGTGGTTTTTACACTACCTTGGTAGGCATTTGAAAGGCACCACAAAAGTTGTTCTTCCTGCTTTCTGGGCTGAGATGGGGAACCGCTGAATTTTGGACTCGGCCGGTGACAAAATGTTCCACAGACACCCCATGCACAACTCCACCGGGGAAGGTGCCAGACAGGAGTTCTCCTGGTAGTTTTTACACTACCTTGGTAGGCATCTGAAAGACACCACAAAAGTTGTTCTACCTGCTTTCTGGGCTGAGATGGGGAACCGCTGAATTTTGGAGTCGGCCGGTGACAAAATGTTTCACAGACACCCCATGCACATCTCCACCGGGGAAGGTGCCAGACAGGAGTTCTCCTGGTGGTTTTTACACTACCTTGGTAGGCATTTGAAAGGCACCACAAAAGTTGTTCTTCCTGCTTTCTGGGCTGAGATGGGGAACCGCTGAATTTTGAAGTCGGCCGGTGACAAAATGTTCCACAGACACCCCATGCACAACTCCACCGGGGAAGGTGCCAGGAACGAATTCTGTTGGTAGTTTTTACACTACCTTGGTAGGCAGCTGAAAGGCACAAGAAAAGTTGTTGTACCTGCTTTGTGGGCTGAGATGCGGAAACGCTGAATTTTGGAGTCGGCCGTTGACAAAATGTTCCAAACACACCCCATGCACAACTCCACCGGGGAAGGTGCCAGACAGGAGTTCTCTTGGTAGTTTTTACACTACCTTGGTAGGCATCTGAAAGGCACCACAAAAGTTGTTCTACCTGCTTTCTGGGCTGAGATGGGGAACCGCTGAATTTTGGACTCGGCCGGTGACAAAATGTTCCAAACACACCCCATGCACAACTCCACCGGGGAAGGTGCCAGACAGGAGTTCTCTTGGTAGTTTTTACACTACCTTGGTAGGCATCTAAAAGACACCACAAAAGTTGTTGTACCTGCTTTCTGGGCTGAGATGGGGAAACGCTGAATTTTGGACTCGGCTGGTGACAAAATGTTCCAAACACACCCCATGCACAACTCCACCGGGGAAGGTGCCAGACAGGAGTTCTCCTGGTAGTTTTTACATTGCTCCGGTAGGCATCTGAAAGACACCACAAAAGTTGTTCTACCTGCTTTCTGGGCTGAGATGGGGAAACGCTGAATTTTGGACTCGGCTGGTGACAAAATGTTCCAAACACACCCCATGCACAACTCCACCGGGGAAGGTGCCAGACAGGAGTTCTCTTGGTAGTTTTTACACTACCTTGGTAGGCATCTGAAAGACACCACAAAAGTTGTTCTACCTGCTTTCTGGGCTGAGATGGGGAAACGCTGAATTTTGGACTCGGCTGGTGACAAAATGTTCCAAACACACCCCATGCACAACTCCACCGGGGAAGGTGCCAGACAGGAGTTCTCCTGGTAGTTTTTACACTACCTTGGTAGGCATCTGAAAGACACCACAAAAGTTGTTCTACCTGCTTTCTGGGCTGAGATGGGGAATCGCTGAATTTTGGAGTCGGCCGGTGACAAAATGTTCCAAACACCCCATGCACAACTCCACCGGGGAAGGTGCCAGACAGGAGTTCTCTTCGTAGTTTTTACACTACCTTGGTAGGCATCTGAAAGACACCACAAAAGTTGTTCTACCTGCTTTCTGGGCTGAGATGGGGAACAGCTTAATTTTGGACTCGGCTGGTGATAAAATGTTCCAAACACACCCCATGCACAACTCCACCGGGGAAGGTGCCAGACAGGAGTTCTCCTGGTAGTTTTTACATTGCTCCGGTAGGCATCTGAAAGACACCACAAAAGTTGTTCTACCTGCTTTCTGGGCTGAGATGGGGAACCGCTGATTTTTGGAGTCGGCCGGTGACAAAATGTTTCACAGACACCCCATGCACAACTCCACCGGGGAAGGTGCCAGACAGGAGTTCTCCTGGTGGTTTTTACACTACCTTGGTAGGCATCTGAAAGACACCACAAAAGTTGTTCTACCTGCTTTCTGGGCTGAGATGGGGAACAGCTGAATTTTGGACTCGGCCGGTGACAAAATGTTCCAAACACACCCCATGCACAACTCCACCGGGGAAGGTGCCAGGAACGAATTCTGTTGGTAGTTTTTACACTACCTTGGTAGGCAGCTGAAAGGCACCACAAAAGTTGTTCTACCTGCTTTCTGGGCTGAGATGGGGAAACGCTGAATTTTGGAGTCGGCTGGTGACAAAATGTTCCAAACACACCCCATGCACAACTCCACCGGGGAAGGTGCCAGACAGGAGTTCTCCTGGTAGTTTTTACACTACCTTGGTAGGCAGCTGAAAGGCACCACAAAAGTTGTTCTACCTGCTTTCTGGGCTGAGATGGGGAACCGCTGAATTTTGGAGTCGGCTGGTGACAAAATGTTCCAAACACACCCCATGCACAACTCCACCGGGGAAGGTGCCAGACAGGAGTTCTCCTGGTAGTTTTTACATTGCTCCGGTAGGCATCTGAAAGACACCACAAAAGTTGTTCTACCTGCTTTCTGGGCTGAGATGGGGAACCGCTGAATTTTGGAGTCGGCCGGTGACAAAATGTTTCACAGACACCCCATGCACAACTCCACCGGGGAAGGTGCCAGACAGGAGTTCTCCTGGTGGTTTTTACACTACCTTGGTAGGCAGCTGAAAGGCACCACAAAAGTTGTTCTTCCTGCTTTCTGGGCTGAGATGGGGAACCGCTGAATTTTGGACTCGGCCGGTGACAAAATGTTCCACAGACACCCCATGCACAACTCCACCGGGGAAGGTGCCAGGAATGAATTCTGTTGGTAGTTTTTACACTACCTTGGTAGGCAGCTGAAAGGCACAAGAAAAGTTGTTGTACCTGCTTTGTGGGCTGAGATGGGGAACCGCTGAATTTTGGACTCGGCCGTTGACAAAATGTTCCAAACACACCCCATGCACAACTCCACCGGGGAAGGTGCCAGACAGGAGTTCTCTTGGTAGTTTTTACACTACCTTGGTAGGCATCTGAAAGGCACCACAAAAGTTGTTCTACCTGCTTTCTGGGCTGAGATGGGGAACCGCTGAATTTTGGAGTCGGCCGGTGACAAAATGTTCCAAACACACCCCATGCACAACTCCACCGGGGAAGGTGCCAGACAGGAGTTCTCCTGGTAGTTTTTACACTACCTTGGTAGGCATCTGAAAGACACCACAAAAGTTGTTCTACCTGCTTTCTGGGCTGAGATGGGGAATCGCTGAATTTTGGAGTCGGCCGGTGACAAAATGTTCCAAACACACCCCATGCACAACTCCACCGGGGAAGGTGCCAGACAGGAGTTCTCCTGGTAGTTTTTACACTACCTTGGTAGGCATCTGAAAGACACCACAAAAGTTGTTCTACCTGCTTTCTGGGCTGAGATGGGGAAACGCTGAATTTTGGACTCGGCTGGTGACAAAATGTTCCAAACACACCCCATGCACAACTCCACCGGGGAAGGTGCCAGACAGGAGTTCTCCTGGTAGTTTTTACACTACCTTGGTAGGCATCTGAAAGACACCACAAAAGTTGTTCTACCTGCTTTCTGGGCTGAGATGGGGAACCGCTGAATTTTGGACTCGGCCGGTGACAAAATGTTCCAAACACACCCCCTGCACAACTCCACCGGGGAAGGTGCCAGACAGGAGTTCTCCTGGTAGTTTTTACACTACCTTGGTAGGCATCTGAAAGACACCACAAAAGTTGTTCTACCTGCTTTCTGGGCTGAGATGGGGAACAGCTGAATTTTGGACTCGGCTGGTGATAAAATGTTCCAAACACACCCCCTGCACAACTCCACCGGGGAAGGTGCCAGACAGGAGTTCTCCTGGTAGTTTTTACATTGCTCCGGTAGGCATCTGAAAGACACCACAAAAGTTGTTCTACCTGCTTTCTGGGCTGAGATGGGGAACCGCTGATTTTTGGAGTCGGCCGGTGACAAAATGTTTCACAGACACCCCATGCACAACTCCACCGGGGAAGGTGCCAGACAGGAGTTCTCCTGGTGGTTTTTACACTACCTTGGTAGGCATCTGAAAGACACCACAAAAGTTGTTCTACCTGCTTTCTGGGCTGAGATGGGGAACAGCTGAATTTTGGACTCGGCCGGTGACAAAATGTTCCAAACACACCCCATGCACAACTCCACCGGGGAAGGTGCCAGGAACGAATTCTGTTGGTAGTTTTTACACTACCTTGGTAGGCAGCTGAAAGGCACCACAAAAGTTGTTCTACCTGCTTTCTGGGCTGAGATGGGGAAACGCTGAATTTTGGAGTCGGCTGGTGACAAAATGTTCCAAACACACCCCATGCACAACTCCACCGGGGAAGGTGCCAGACAGGAGTTCTCCTGGTAGTTTTTACACTACCTTGGTAGGCAGCTGAAAGGCACCACAAAAGTTGTTCTACCTGCTTTCTGGGCTGAGATGGGGAACCGCTGAATTTTGGACTCGGCTGGTGACAAAATGTTCCAAACACACCCCCTGCACAACTCCACCGGGGAAGGTGCCAGACAGGAGTTCTCCTGGTAGTTTTTACATTGCTCCGGTAGGCATCTGAAAGACACCACAAAAGTTGTTCTACCTGCTTTCTGGGCTGAGATGGGGAACCGCTGAATTTTGGAGTCGGCCGGTGACAAAATGTTTCACAGACACCCCATGCACAACTCCACCGGGGAAGGTGCCAGACAGGAGTTCTCCTGGTGGTTTTTACACTACCTTGGTAGGCATTTGAAAGGCACCACAAAAGTTGTTCTTCCTGCTTTCTGGGCTGAGATGGGGAACCGCTGAATTTTGGACTCGGCCGGTGACAAAATGTTCCACAGACACCCCATGCACAACTCCACCGGGGAAGGTGCCAGGAACGAATTCTGTTGGTAGTTTTTACACTACCTTGGTAGGCAGCTGAAAGGCACAAGAAAAGTTGTTGTACCTGCTTTGTGGGCTGAGATGGGGAACCGCTGAATTTTGGAGTCGGCCGTTGACAAAATGTTCCAAACACACCCCATGCACAACTCCACCGGGGAAGGTGCCAGACAGGAGTTCTCTTGGTAGTTTTTACACTACCTTGGTAGGCATCTGAAAGGCACCACAAAAGTTGTTCTACCTGCTTTCTGGGCTGAGATGGGGAACCGCTGAATTTTGGAGTCGGCCGGTGACAAAATGTTCCAAACACACCCCATGCACAACTCCACCGGGGAAGGTGCCAGACAGGAGTTCTCCTGGTAGTTTTTACACTACCTTGGTAGGCATCTGAAAGACACCACAAAAGTTGTTCTACCTGCTTTCTGGGCTGAGATGGGGAATCGCTGAATTTTGGAGTCGGCCGGTGACAAAATGTTCCAAACACACCCCATGCACAACTCCACCGGGGAAGGTGCCAGACAGGAGTTCTCCTGGTAGTTTTTACACTACCTTGGTAGGCATCTGAAAGACACCACAAAAGTTGTTCTACCTGCTTTCTGGGCTGAGATGGGGAGCCGCTGAATTTTGGAGTCGGCCGGTGACAAAATGTTTCACAGACACCCCATGCACATCTCCACCGGGGAAGGTGCCAGACAGGAGTTCTCCTGGTGGTTTTTACACTACCTTGGTAGGCATTTGAAAGGCACCACAAAAGTTGTTCTTCCTGCTTTCTGGGCTGAGATGGGGAACCGCTGAATTTTGAAGTCGGCCGGTGACAAAATGTTCCACAGACACCCCATGCACAACTCCACCTGGGAAGGTGCCAGGAACGAATTCTGTTGGTAGTTTTTACACTACCTTGGTAGGCAGCTGAAAGGCACAAGAAAAGTTGTTGTACCTGCTTTGTGGGCTGAGATGCGGAAACGCTGAATTTTGGAGTCGGCCGTTGACAAAATGTTCCAAACACACCCCATGCACAACTCCACCGGGGAAGGTGCCAGACAGGAGTTCTCTTGGTAGTTTTTACACTACCTTGGTAGGCATCTGAAAGGCACCACAAAAGTTGTTCTACCTGCTTTCTGGGCTGAGATGGGGAACCGCTGAATTTTGGACTCGGCCGGTGACAAAATGTTCCAAACACACCCCATGCACAACTCCACCGGGGAAGGTGCCAGACAGGAGTTCTCTTGGTAGTTTTTACACTACCTTGGTAGGCATCTAAAAGACACCACAAAAGTTGTTGTACCTGCTTTCTGGGCTGAGATGGGGAAACGCTGAATTTTGGAGTCGGCTGGTGACAAAATGTTCCAAACACACCCCATGCACAACTCCACCGGGGAAGGTGCCAGACAGGAGTTCTCTTGGTAGTTTTTACACTACCTTGGTAGGCATCTGAAAGACACCACAAAAGTTGTTCTACCTGCTTTCTGGGCTGAGATGGGGAAACGCTGAATTTTGGACTCGGCTGGTGACAAAATGTTCCAAACACACCCCATGCACAACTCCACCGGGGAAGGTGCCAGACAGGAGTTCTCCTGGTAGTTTTTACACTACCTTGGTAGGCATCTGAAAGACACCACAAAAGTTGTTCTACCTGCTTTCTGGGCTGAGATGGGGAATCGCTGAATTTTGGAGTCGGCCGGTGACAAAATGTTCCAAACACACCCCATGCACAACTCCACCGGGGAAGGTGCCAGACAGGAGTTCTCTTCGTAGTTTTTACACTACCTTGGTAGGCATCTGAAAGACACCACAAAAGTTGTTCTACCTGCTTTCTGGGCTGAGATGGGGAACAGCTGAATTTTGGACTCGGCTGGTGATAAAATGTTCCAAACACACCCCCTGCACAACTCCACCGGGGAAGGTGCCAGACAGGAGTTCTCCTGGTAGTTTTTACATTGCTCCGGTAGGCATCTGAAAGACACCACAAAAGTTGTTCTACCTGCTTTCTGGGCTGAGATGGGGAACCGCTGATTTTTGGAGTCGGCCGGTGACAAAATGTTTCACAGACACCCCATGCACAACTCCACCGGGGAAGGTGCCAGACAGGAGTTCTCCTGGTGGTTTTTACACTACCTTGGTAGGCATCTGAAAGACACCACAAAAGTTGTTCTACCTGCTTTCTGGGCTGAGATGGGGAACAGCTGAATTTTGGACTCGGCCGGTGACAAAATGTTCCAAACACACCCCATGCACAACTCCACCGGGGAAGGTGCCAGGAACG
Source organism: Falco biarmicus (assembly GCF_023638135.1). Taxonomy (NCBI): domain Eukaryota; kingdom Metazoa; phylum Chordata; class Aves; order Falconiformes; family Falconidae; genus Falco; species Falco biarmicus. The sequence goes on from NW_026611748.1 coordinate 180,816, forward strand.
AATTCTGTTGGTAGTTTTTACACTACCTTTGTAGGCAGCTGAAAGGCACCACAAAAGTTGTTCTACCTGCTTTCTGGGCTGAGATGGGGAAACGCTGAATTTTGGAGTCGGCTGGTGACAAAATGTTCCAAACACACCCCATGCACAACTCCACCTGGGAAGGTGCCAGGAACGAATTCTGTTGGTAGTTTTTACACTACCTTGGTAGGCAGCTGAAAGGCACAAGAAAAGTTGTTGTACCTGCTTTGTGGGCTGAGATGGGGAACCGCTGAATTTTGGAGTCGGCCGTTGACAAAATGTTCCAAACACACCCCATGCACAACTCCACCGGGGAAGGTGCCAGACAGGAGTTCTCTTGGTAGTTTTTACACTACCTTGGTAGGCATCTGAAAGGCACCACAAAAGTTGTTCTACCTGCTTTCTGGGCTGAGATGGGGAACCGCTGAATTTTGGACTCGGCCGGTGACAAAATGTTCCAAACACACCCCATGCACAACTCCACCGGGGAAGGTGCCAGACAGGAGTTCTCTTGGTAGTTTTTACACTACCTTGGTAGGCATCTAAAAGACACCACAAAAGTTGTTGTACCTGCTTTCTGGGCTGAGATGGGGAAACGCTGAATTTTGGAGTCGGCTGGTGACAAAATGTTCCAAACACACCCCATGCACAACTCCACCGGGGAAGGTGCCAGACAGGAGTTCTCTTGGTAGTTTTTACACTACCTTGGTAGGCATCTGAAAGACACCACAAAAGTTGTTCTACCTGCTTTCTGGGCTGAGATGGGGAAACGCTGAATTTTGGACTCGGCTGGTGACAAAATGTTCCAAACACACCCCATGCACAACTCCACCGGGGAAGGTGCCAGACAGGAGTTCTCCTGGTAGTTTTTACACTACCTTGGTAGGCATCTGAAAGACACCACAAAAGTTGTTCTACCTGCTTTCTGGGCTGAGATGGGGAATCGCTGAATTTTGGAGTCGGCCGGTGACAAAATGTTCCAAACACACCCCATGCACAACTCCACCGGGGAAGGTGCCAGACAGGAGTTCTCTTCGTAGTTTTTACACTACCTTGGTAGGCATCTGAAAGACACCACAAAAGTTGTTCTACCTGCTTTCTGGGCTGAGATGGGGAACAGCTGAATTTTGGACTCGGCTGGTGATAAAATGTTCCACAGACACCCCCTGCACAACTCCACCGGGGAAGGTGCCAGACAGGAGTTCTCCTGGTAGTTTTTACATTGCTCCGGTAGGCATCTGAAAGACACCACAAAAGTTGTTCTACCTGCTTTCTGGGCTGAGATGGGGAACCGCTGATTTTTGGAGTCGGCCGGTGACAAAATGTTTCACAGACACCCCATGCACAACTCCACCGGGGAAGGTGCCAGACAGGAGTTCTCCTGGTGGTTTTTACACTACCTTGGTAGGCATCTGAAAGACACCACAAAAGTTGTTCTACCTGCTTTCTGGGCTGAGATGGGGAACAGCTGAATTTTGGACTCGGCCGGTGACAAAATGTTCCAAACACACCCCATGCACAACTCCACCGGGGAAGGTGCCAGGAACGAATTCTGTTGGTAGTTTTTACACTACCTTTGTAGGCAGCTGAAAGGCACCACAAAAGTTGTTCTACCTGCTTTCTGGGCTGAGATGGGGAAACGCTGAATTTTGGAGTCGGCTGGTGACAAAATGTTCCAAACACACCCCATGCACAACTCCACCGGGGAAGGTGCCAGACAGGAGTTCTCCTGGTAGTTTTTACACTACCTTGGTAGGCAGCTGAAAGGCACCACAAAAGTTGTTCTACCTGCTTTCTGGGCTGAGATGGGGAACCGCTGAATTTTGGACTCGGCTGGTGACAAAATGTTCCAAACACACCCCCTGCACAACTCCACCGGGGAAGGTGCCAGACAGGAGTTCTCCTGGTAGTTTTTACATTGATCCGGTAGGCAGCTGAAAGACACCACAAAAGTTGTTCTACCTGCTTTCTGGGCTGAGATGGGGAACCGCTGAATTTTGGAGTCGGCCGGTGACAAAATGTTTCACAGACACCCCATGCACAACTCCACCGGGGAAGGTGCCAGACAGGAGTTCTCCTGGTGGTTTTTACACTACCTTGGTAGGCATTTGAAAGGCACCACAAAAGTTGTTCTTCCTGCTTTCTGGGCTGAGATGGGGAACCGCTGAATTTTGGACTCGGCTGGTGACAAAATGTTCCACAGACACCCCATGCACAACTCCACCGGGGAAGGTGCCAGGAACGAATTCTGTTGGTAGTTTTTACACTACCTTGGTAGGCAGCTGAAAGGCACAAGAAAAGTTGTTGTACCTGCTTTGTGGGCTGAGATGGGGAACCGCTGAATTTTGGAGTCGGCCGTTGACAAAATGTTCCAAACACACCCCATGCACAACTCCACCGGGGAAGGTGCCAGACAGGAGTTCTCTTGGTAGTTTTTACACTACCTTGGTAGGCATCTGAAAGGCACCACAAAAGTTGTTCTACCTGCTTTCTGGGCTGAGATGGGGAACCGCTGAATTTTGGAGTCGGCCGGTGACAAAATGTTCCAAACACACCCCATGCACAACTCCACCGGGGAAGGTGCCAGACAGGAGTTCTCCTGGTAGTTTTTACACTACCTTGGTAGGCATCTGAAAGACACCACAAAAGTTGTTCTACCTGCTTTCTGGGCTGAGATGGGGAATCGCTGAATTTTGGAGTCGGCCGGTGACAAAATGTTCCAAACACACCCCATGCACAACTCCACCGGGGAAGGTGCCAGACAGGAGTTCTCCTGGTAGTTTTTACACTACCTTGGTAGGCATCTGAAAGACACCACAAAAGTTGTTCTACCTGCTTTCTGGGCTGAGATGGGGAACCGCTGAATTTTGGAGTCGGCCGGTGACAAAATGTTTCACAGACACCCCATGCACATCTCCACCGGGGAAGGTGCCAGACAGGAGTTCTCCTGGTGGTTTTTACACTACCTTGGTAGGCATTTGAAAGGCACCACAAAAGTTGTTCTTCCTGCTTTCTGGGCTGAGATGGGGAACCGCTGAATTTTGAAGTCGGCCGGTGACAAAATGTTCCACAGACACCCCATGCACAACTCCACCTGGGAAGGTGCCAGGAACGAATTCTGTTGGTAGTTTTTACACTACCTTGGTAGGCAGCTGAAAGGCACAAGAAAAGTTGTTGTACCTGCTTTGTGGGCTGAGATGGGGAACCGCTGAATTTTGGAGTCGGCCGTTGACAAAATGTTCCAAACACACCCCATGCACAACTCCACCGGGGAAGGTGCCAGACAGGAGTTCTCTTGGTAGTTTTTACACTACCTTGGTAGGCATCTAAAAGACACCACAAAAGTTGTTGTACCTGCTTTCTGGGCTGAGATGGGGAAACGCTGAATTTTGGAGTCGGCTGGTGACAAAATGTTCCAAACACACCCCATGCACAACTCCACCGGGGAAGGTGCCAGACAGGAGTTCTCTTGGTAGTTTTTACACTACCTTGGTAGGCATCTGAAAGACACCACAAAAGTTGTTCTACCTGCTTTCTGGGCTGAGATGGGGAAACGCTGAATTTTGGACTCGGCTGGTGACAAAATGTTCCAAACACACCCCATGCACAACTCCACCGGGGAAGGTGCCAGACAGGAGTTCTCCTGGTAGTTTTTACACTACCTTGGTAGGCATCTGAAAGACACCACAAAAGTTGTTCTACCTGCTTTCTGGGCTGAGATGGGGAATCGCTGAATTTTGGAGTCGGCCGGTGACAAAATGTTCCAAACACACCCCATGCACAACTCCACCGGGGAAGGTGCCAGACAGGAGTTCTCTTCGTAGTTTTTACACTACCTTGGTAGGCATCTGAAAGACACCACAAAAGTTGTTCTACCTGCTTTCTGGGCTGAGATGGGGAACAGCTGAATTTTGGACTCGGCTGGTGATAAAATGTTCCAAACACACCCCCTGCACAACTCCACCGGGGAAGGTGCCAGACAGGAGTTCTCCTGGTAGTTTTTACATTGCTCCGGTAGGCATCTGAAGGACACCACAAAAGTTGTTCTACCTGCTTTCTGGGCTGAGATGGGGAACCGCTGATTTTTGGAGTCGGCCGGTGACAAAATGTTTCACAGACACCCCATGCACAACTCCACCGGGGAAGGTGCCAGACAGGAGTTCTCCTGGTGGTTTTTACACTACCTTGGTAGGCATCTGAAAGACACCACAAAAGTTGTTCTACCTGCTTTCTGGGCTGAGATGGGGAACAGCTGAATTTTGGACTCGGCCGGTGACAAAATGTTCCAAACACACCCCATGCACAACTCCACCGGGGAAGGTGCCAGGAACGAATTCTGTTGGTAGTTTTTACACTACCTTTGTAGGCAGCTGAAAGGCACCACAAAAGTTGTTCTACCTGCTTTCTGGGCTGAGATGGGGAAACGCTGAATTTTGGAGTCGGCTGGTGACAAAATGTTCCAAACACACCCCATGCACAACTCCACCGGGGAAGGTGCCAGACAGGAGTTCTCCTGGTAGTTTTTACACTACCTTGGTAGGCAGCTGAAAGGCACCACAAAAGTTGTTCTACCTGCTTTCTGGGCTGAGATGGGGAACCGCTGAATTTTGGACTCGGCTGGTGACAAAATGTTCCAAACACACCCCCTGCACAACTCCACCGGGGAAGGTGCCAGACAGGAGTTCTCCTGGTAGTTTTTACATTGCTCCGGTAGGCATCTGAAAGACACCACAAAAGTTGTTCTACCTGCTTTCTGGGCTGAGATGGGGAACCGCTGAATTTTGGAGTCGGCCGGTGACAAAATGTTTCACAGACACCCCATGCACAACTCCACCGGGGAAGGTGCCAGACAGGAGTTCTCCTGGTGGTTTTTACACTACCTTGGTAGGCATTTGAAAGGCACCACAAAAGTTGTTCTTCCTGCTTTCTGGGCTGAGATGGGGAACCGCTGAATTTTGGACTCGGCCGGTGACAAAATGTTCCACAGACACCCCATGCACAACTCCACCGGGGAAGGTGCCAGGAACGAATTCTGTTGGTAGTTTTTATACTACCTTGGTAGGCAGCTGAAAGGCACAAGAAAAGTTGTTGTACCTGCTTTGTGGGCTGAGATGGGGAACCGCTGAATTTTGGAGTCGGCCGTTGACAAAATGTTCCAAACACACCCCATGCACAACTCCACCGGGGAAGGTGCCAGACAGGAGTTCTCTTGGTAGTTTTTACACTACCTTGGTAGGCATCTAAAAGACACCACAAAAGTTGTTGTACCTGCTTTCTGGGCTGAGATGGGGAAACGCTGAATTTTGGACTCGGCTGGTGACAAAATGTTCCAAACACACCCCATGCACAACTCCACCGGGGAAGGTGCCAGACAGGAGTTCTCCTGGTTGTTTTTACATTGCTCCGGTAGGCATCTGAAAGACACCACAAAAGTTGTTCTACCTGCTTTCTGGGCTGAGATGGGGAAACGCTGAATTTTGGAGTCGGCCGTTGACAAAATGTTCCAAACACACCCCATGCACAACTCCACCGGGGAAGGTGCCAGACAGGAGTTCTCTTGGTAGTTTTTACACTACCTTGGTAGGCATCTAAAAGACACCACAAAAGTTGTTGTACCTGCTTTCTGGGCTGAGATGGGGAAACGCTGAATTTTGGACTCGGCTGGTGACAAAATGTTCCAAACACACCCCCTGCACAACTCCACCGGGGAAGGTGCCAGACAGGAGTTCTCCTGGTAGTTTTTACATTGCTCCGGTAGGCATCTGAAAGACACCACAAAAGTTGTTCTACCTGCTTTCTGGGCTGAGATGGGGAAACGCTGAATTTTGGAGTCGGCCGTTGACAAAATGTTCCAAACACACCCCATGCACAACTCCACCGGGGAAGGTGCCAGACAGGAGTTCTCTTGGTAGTTTTTACACTACCTTGGTAGGCATCTGAAAGGCACCACAAAAGTTGTTCTACCTGCTTTCTGGGCTGAGATGGGGAACCGCTGAATTTTGGACTCGGCCGGTGACAAAATGTTCCAAACACACCCCATGCACAACTCCACCGGGGAAGGTGCCAGACAGGAGTTCTCCTGGTAGTTTTTACACTACCTTGGTAGGCATCTGAAAGACACCACAAAAGTTGTTCTACCTGCTTTCTGGGCTGAGATGGGGAACCGCTGAATTTTGGACTCGGCCGGTGACAAAATGTTCCAAACACACCCCATGCACAACTCCACCGGGGAAGGTGCCAGACAGGAGTTCTCTTGGTAGTTTTTACACTACCTTGGTAGGCATCTAAAAGACACCACAAAAGTTGTTCTACCTGCTTTCTGGGCTGAGATGGGGAAACGCTGAATTTTGGACTCGGCTGGTGACAAAATGTTCCAAACACACCCCATGCACAACTCCACCGGGGAAGGTGCCAGACAGGAGTTCTCCTGGTAGTTTTTACATTGCTCCGGTAGGCATCTGAAAGACACCACAAAAGTTGTTCTACCTGCTTTCTGGGCTGAGATGGGGAAACGCTGAATTTTGGACTCGGCTGGTGACAAAATGTTCCAAACACACCCCATGCACAACTCCACCGGGGAAGGTGCCAGACAGGAGTTCTCTTGGTAGTTTTTACACTACCTTGGTAGGCATCTGAAAGGCACAAGAAAAGTTGTTCTACCTGCTTTGTGGGCTGAGATGGGGAACCGCTGAATTTTGGACTCGGCCGGTGACAAAATGTTCCAAACACACCCCATGCACAACTCCACCGGGGAAGGTGCCAGGAACGAATTCTGTTGGTAGTTTTTACACTACCTTGGTAGGCAGCTGAAAGGCACAAGAAAAGTTGTTCTACCTGCTTTGTGGGCTGAGATGGGGAACCGCTGAATTTTGGACTCGGCCGGTGACAAAATGTTCCAAACACACCCCATGCACAACTCCACCGGGGAAGGTGCCAGACAGGAGTTCTCCTGGTAGTTTTTACACTACCTTGGTAGGCATCTGAAAGACACCACAAAAGTTGTTCTACCTGCTTTCTGGGCTGAGATGGGGAACCGCTGAATTTTGGACTCGGCTGGTGACAAAATGTTCCAAACACACCCCATGCACAACTCCACCGGGGAAGGAGCCAGGAACGAATTCTGTTGGTAGTTTTTACACTACCTTGGTAGGCAGCTGAAAGGCACAAGAAAAGTTGTTGTACCTGCTTTGTGGGCTGAGATGGGGAACCGCTGAATTTTGGAGTCGGCCGTTGACAAAATGTTCCAAACACACCCCATGCACAACTCCACCGGGGAAGGTGCCAGACAGGAGTTCTCTTCGTAGTTTTTACACTACCTTGGTAGGCATCTGAAAGACACCACAAAAGTTGTTCTACCTGCTTTCTGGGCTGAGATGGGGAACAGCTGAATTTTGGAGTCGGCCGGTGACAAAATGTTTCACAGACACCCCATGCACATCTCCACCGGGGAAGGTGCCAGACAGGAGTTCTCCTGGTGGTTTTTACACTACCTTGGTAGGCATTTGAAAGGCACCACAAAAGTTGTTCTTCCTGCTTTCTGGGCTGAGATGGGGAACCGCTGAATTTTGGAGTCGGCCGGTGACAAAATGTTCCACAGACACCCCATGCACAACTCCACCGGCGAAGGAGCCAGGAACGAATTCTGTTGGTAGTTTTTACACTACCTTGGTAGGCAGCTGAAAGGCACAAGAAAAGTTGTTGTACCTGCTTTGTGGGCTGAGATGCGGAAACGCTGAATTTTGGAGTCGGCCGTTGACAAAATGTTCCAAACACACCCCATGCACAACTCCACCGGGGAAGGTGCCAGACAGGAGTTCTCTTAGTAGTTTTTACACTACCTTGGTAGGCATCTGAAAGGCACCACAAAAGTTGTTCTACCTGCTTTCTGGGCTGAGATGGGGAAACGCTGAATTTTGGAGTCGGCCGGTGACAAAATGTTCCAAACACACCCCATGCACAACTCCACCACGGAAGGTGCCAGACAGGAGTTCTCCTGGTAGTTTTTACACTACCTTGGTAGGCAGCTGAAAGGCACAAGAAAAGTTGTTGTAACTGCTTTCTGGGCGGAGATGGGGAAACGCTGAATTTTGGACTCGGCTGGTGACAAAATGTTCCAAACACACCCCATGCACAACTCCACCGGGGAAGGTGCCAGGAACGAATTCTTTTGGTAGTTTTTACACTACCTTGGTAGGCAGCTGAAAGGCACAAGAAAAGTTGTTGTACCTGCTTTCTGGGCTGAGATGGGGAATCGCTGAATTTTGGAGTCGGCCGGTGACAAAATGTTCCAAACACACCCCATGCACAACTCCACCGGGGAAGGTGCCAGACAGGAGTTCTCCTGGTAGTTTTTACACTACCTTGGTAGGCATCTGAAAGACACCACAAAAGTTGTTCTACCTGCTTTCTGGGCTGAGATGGGGAAACGCTGAATTTTGGACTCGGCTGGTGACAAAATGTTCCAAACACACCCCATGCACAACTCCACCGGGGAAGGTGCCAGACAGGAGTTCTCCTGGTAGTTTTTACATTGCTCCGGTAGGCATCTGAAAGACACCACAAAAGTTGTTCTACCTGCTTTCTGGGCTGAGATGGGGAACCGCTGAATTTTGGACTCGGCTGGTGACAAAATGTTCCAAACACACCCCATGCACAACTCCACCGGGGAAGGTGCCAGACAGGAGTTCTCCTGGTAGTTTCTACACTACCTTGGTAGGCAGCTGAAAGGCACAAGAAAAGTTGTTGTACCTGCTTTCTGGGCTGAGATGGGGAAACGCTGAATTTTGGAGTCGGCCGGTGACAAAATGTTCCAAACACACCCCATGCACAACTCCACCGGGGAAGGTGCCAGACAGGAGTTCTCCTGGTAGTTTCTACACTACCTTGGTAGGCAGCTGAAAGGCACCACAAAAGTTGTTCTACCTGCTTTCTGGGCTGAGATGGGGAACCGCTGAATTTTGGAGTCGGCCGGTGACAAAATGTTCCAAACACACCCCATGCACAACTCCACCACGGAAGGTGCCAGACAGGAGTTCTCTTGGTAGTTTTTACACTACCTTGGTAGGCATCTGAAAGGCACCACAAAAGTTGTTCTACCTGCTTTCTGGGCTGAGATGGGGAACCGCTGAATTTTGGACTCGGCCGGTGACAAAATGTTCCAAACACACCCCATGCACAACTCCACCGGGGAAGGTGCCAGACAGGAGTTCTCCTGGTAGTTTTTACATTGCTCCGGTAGGCAGCTGAAAGACACCACAAAAGTTGTTCTACCTGCTTTCTGGGCTGAGATGGGGAACCGCTGAATTTTGGACTCGGCCGGTGACAAAATGTTCCAAACACACCCCATGCACAACTCCACCGGGGAAGGTGCCAGACAGGAGTTCTCCTGGTAGTTTTTACACTACCTTGGTAGGCATCTGAAAGACACCACAAAAGTTGTTCTACCTGCTTTCTGGGCTGAGATGGGGAAACGCTGAATTTTGGAGTCGGCTGGTGACAAAATGTTCCAAACACAACCCATGCACAACTCCACCGGGGAAGGTGCCAGACAGGAGTTCTTCTGGTAGTTTTTACACTACCTTGGTAGGCATTTGAAAGGCACCACAAAAGTTGTTCTTCCTGCTTTCTGGGCTGAGATGGGGAAACGCTGAATTTTGGAGTCGGCTGGTGACAAAATGTTCCAAACACACCCCATGCACAACTCCACCGGGGAAGGTGCCAGACAGGAGTTCTCCTGGTAGTTTTTACACTACCTTGGTAGGCATCTGAAAGACACCACAAAAGTTGTTCTACCTGCTTTCTGGGCTGAGATGGGGAACCGCTGAATTTTGGACTCGGCCGGTGACAAAATGTTCCAAACACACCCCATGCACAACTCCACCGGGGAAGGTGCCAGGAACGAATTCTTTTGGTAGTTTTTACACTACCTTGGTAGGCAGCTGAAAGGCACAAGAAAAGTTGTTGTACCTGCTTTCTGGGCTGAGATGGGGAACCGCTGAATTTTGGACTCGGCCGGTGACAAAATGTTCCAAACACACCCCATGCACAACTCCACCGGGGAAGGTGCCAGACAGGAGTTCTCCTGGTAGTTTTTACACTACCTTGGTAGGCAGCTGAAAGGCACAAGAAAAGTTGTTGTAACTGCTTTCTGGGCGGAGATGGGGAAACGCTGAATTTTGGACTCGGCTGGTGACAAAATGTTCCAAACACACCCCATGCACAACTCCACCGGGGAAGGTGCCAGGAACGAATTCTGTTGGTAGTTTTTACACTACCTTGGTAGGCAGCTGAAAGGCACAAGAAAAGTTGTTGTACCTGCTTTCTGGGCTGAGATGGGGAACCGCTGAATTTTGGAGTCGGCTGGTGACAAAATGTTCCAAACACACCCTCTGCACAACTCCACCGGGGAAGGTGCCAGACAGGAGTTCTCCTGGTAGTTTTTACATTGCTCCGGTAGGCATCTGAAAGATACCACAAAAGTTGTTCTACCTGCTTTCTGGGCTGAGATGGGGAATCGCTGAATTTTGGACTCGGCCGGTGACAAAATGTTCCAAACACACCCCATGCACAACTCCACCGGGGAAGGTGCCAGACAGGAGTTCTCCTGGTAGTTTTTACACTACCTTGGTAGGCATCTGAAAGACACCACAGAAGTTGTTCTACCTGCTTTCTGGGCTGAGATGGGGAACGGCTGAATTTTGGACTCGGCTGGTGACAAAATGTTCCAAACACACCCCATGCACAACTCCACCGGGGAAGGTGCCAGACAGGAGTTCTCTTGGTAGATTTTACACTACCTTGGTAGACATCAGAAAGGCACAAGAGAAGTTGTTGTACCTGCTTTCTGGGCTGAGATGGGGAAACGCTGAATTTTGGAGTCGGCTGGTGACAAAATGTTCCAAACACACCCCATGCACAACTCCACCACGGAAGGTGCCAGACAGGAGTTCTCTTGGTAGTTTTTACATTGCTCCGGTAGGCATCTGAAAGATACCACAAAAGATGTTCTACCTGCTTTCTGGGCTGAGATGGGGAACCGCTGAATTTTGGACTCGGCCGGTGACAAAATGTTCCAAACACACCCCCTGCACAACTCCACCGGGGAAGGTGCCAGACAGGAGTTCTCCTGGTAGTTCTTACATTGCTCCGGTAGGCATCTGAAAGACACCACAAAAGTTGTTCTACCTGCTTTCTGGGCTGAGATGGGGAAACGCTGAATTTTGGACTCGGCCGTTGACAAAATGTTCCAAACACACCCCATGCACAACTCCACCGGGGAAGGTGCCAGGCAGGAGTTCTCTTGGTAGTTTTTACACTACCTTGGTAGGCATCTGAAAGACACCACAAAAGTTGTTCTACCTGCTTTCTGGGCTGAGATGGGGAACCGCTGAATTTTGGACTCGGCCGGTGACAAAATGTTCCAAACACACCCCATGCACAACTCCACCGGGGAAGGTGCCAGGAACGAATTGTTTTGGTAGTTTTTACACTACCTTGGTAGGCAGCTGAAAGGCACAAGAAAAGTTGTTGTACCTGCTTTCTGGGCTGAGATGGGGAACCGCTGAATTTTGGACTCGGCCGGTGACAAAATGTTCCAAACACACCCCATGCACAACTCCACCACGGAAGGTGCCAGACAGGAGTTCTCCTGGTAGTTTTTACACTACCTTGGTAGGCATCTGAAAGACACCACAAAAGTTGTTCTACCTGCTTTCTGGGCTGAGATGGGGAAACGCTGAATTTTGGACTCGGCCGGTGACAAAATGTTCCAAACACACCCCATGCACAACTCCACCGGGGAAGGTGCCAGACAGGAGTTCTCCTGGTAGTTTCTACACTACCTTGGTAGGCATTTGAAAGGCACAACAAAAGTTGTTCTTCCTGCTTTCTGGGCTGAGATGGGGAACCGCTGAATTTTGGAGTCGGCTGGTGACAAAATGTTCCAAACACACCCCATGCACAACTCCACCACGGAAGGTGCCAGACAGGAGTTCTCTTGGTAGTTTTTACACTACCTTGGTAGGCAGCTGAAAGGCACCACAAAAGTTGTTCTACCTGCTTTGTGGGCTGAGATGGGGAACCACTGAATTTTGGAGTCGGCTGGTGACAAAATGTTCCAAACACACCCCATGCACAACTCCACCACGGAAGGTGCCAGACAGGAGTTCTCCTGGTAGTTTTTACACTACCTTGGCAGGCATCTGAAAGACACCAGAAAAGTTGTTCTACCTGCTTTCTGGGCTGAGATGGGGAATCGCTGAATTTTGGACTCGGCCGGTGACAAAATGTTCCAAACACACCCCATGCACAACTCCACCGGGGAAGGTGCCAGGCAGGAGTTCTCCTGGTAGTTTTTACACTACCTTGGTAGGCATCTGAAAGACACCACAAAAGTTGTTCTACCTGCTTTCTGGGCTGAGATGGGGAATCGCTGAATTTTGGACTCGGCCGGTGACAAAATGTTCCAAACACACCCCATGCACAACTCCACCGGGGAAGGTGCCAGACAGGAGTTCTCCTGGTAGTTTTTACATTGCTCCGGTAGGCATCTGAAAGACACCACAAAAGTTGTTCTACCTGCTTTCTGGGCTGAGATGGGGAACCGCTGAATTTTGGACTCGGCTGGTGACAAAATGTTCCACAGACACCCCATGCACAACTCCACCGGGGAAGGTGCCAGGAACGAATTCTTTTGGTAGTTTTTACACTACCTTGGTAGGCAGCTGAAAGGCACAAGAAAAGTTGTTGTACCTGCTTTCTGGGCTGAGATGGGGAATCGCTGAATTTTGGACTCGGCCGGTGACAAAATGTTCCAAACACACCCCATGCACAACTCCACCACGGAAGGTGCCAGACAGGAGTTCTCCTGGTAGTTTTTACACTACCTTGGTAGGCATCTGCAAGACACCACAAAAGTTGTTCTACCTGCTTTCTGGGCTGAGATGGGGAACCGCTGAATTTTGGACTCGGCCGGTGACAAAATGTTCCAAACACACCCCATGCACAACTCCACCGGGGAAGGTGCCAGACAGGAGTTCTCTTGGTAGTTTTTACACTACCTTGGTAGGCATTTGAAAGACACCACAAAACTTGTTCTACCTGCTTTCTGGGCTGAGATGGGGAAACGCTGAATTTTGGACTCGGCCGGTGACAAAATGTTCCAAACACACCCCATGCACAACTCCACCGGGGAAGGTGCCAGACAGGAGTTCTCTTGGTAGTTTTTACATTGCTCCGGTAGGCATCTGAAAGACACCACAAAAGTTGTTCTACCTGCTTTCTGGGCTGAGATGGGGAACCGCTGAATTTTGGACTCGGCCGGTGACAAAATGTTCCAAACACACCCCATGCACAACTCCACCACGGAAGGTGCCAGACAGGAGTTCTCCTGGTAGTTTTTACACTACCTTGGTAGGCATCTGAAAGACACCACAGAAGTTGTTCTACCTGCTTTCTGGGCTGAGATGGGGAATCGCTGAATTTTGGACTCGGCTGGTGACAAAATGTTCCAAACACACCCCATGCACAACTCCACCGGGGAAGGTGCCAGACAGGAGTTCTCTTAGTAGTTTTTACACTACCTTGGTAGGCATCTGAAAGACACCACAAAAGTTGTTCTACCTGCTTTCTGGGCTGAGATGGGGAACCGCTGAATTTTGGACTCGGCCGGTGACAAAATGTTCCAAACACACCCCATGCACAACTCCACCGGGGAAGGTGCCAGGAACGAATTCTTTTGGTAGTTTTTACACTACCTTGGTAGGCAGCTGAAAGGCACAAGAAAAGTTGTTGTACCTGCTTTCTGGGCTGAGATGGGGAACCGCTGAATTTTGGACTCGGCCGGTGACAAAATGTTCCAAACACACCCCATGCACAACTCCACCGGGGAAGGTGCCAGACAGGAGTTCTCCTGGTAGTTTCTACACTACCTTGGTAGGCAGCTGAAAGGCACAAGAAAAGTTGTTGTACCTGCTTTCTGGGCTGAGATGGGGAAACGCTGAATTTTGGAGTCGGCCGGTGACAAAATGTTCCAAACACACCCCATGCACAACTCCACCGGGGAAGGTGCCAGACAGGAGTTCTCCTGGTAGTTTCTACACTACCTTGGTAGGCAGCTGAAAGGCACCACAAAAGTTGTTCTACCTGCTTTCTGGGCTGAGATGGGGAACCGCTGAATTTTGGAGTCGGCCGGTGACAAAATGTTCCAAACACACCCCATGCACAACTCCACCACGGAAGGTGCCAGACAGGAGTTCTCTTGGTAGTTTTTACACTACCTTGGTAGGCATCTGAAAGGCACCACAAAACTTGTTCTACCTGCTTTCTGGGCTGAGATGGGGAACCGCTGAATTTTGGACTCGGCCGGTGACAAAATGTTCCAAACACACCCCATGCACAACTCCACCGGGGAAGGTGCCAGACAGGAGTTCTCCTGGTGGTTTTTACACTACCTTGGTAGGCATTTGAAAGGCACCACAAAAGTTGTTCTTCCTGCTTTCTGGGCTGAGATGGGGAACCGCTGAATTTTGAAGTCGGCCGGTGACAAAATGTTCCACAGACACCCCATGCACAACTCCACCTGGGAAGGTGCCAGGAACGAATTCTGTTGGTAGTTTTTACACTACCTTGGTAGGCAGCTGAAAGGCACAAGAAAAGTTGTTGTACCTGCTTTGTGGGCTGAGATGCGGAAACGCTGAATTTTGGAGTCGGCCGTTGACAAAATGTTCCAAACACACCCCATGCACAACTCCACCGGGGAAGGTGCCAGACAGGAGTTCTCTTGGTAGTTTTTACACTACCTTGGTAGGCATCTGAAAGGCACCACAAAAGTTGTTCTACCTGCTTTCTGGGCTGAGATGGGGAACCGCTGAATTTTGGACTCGGCCGGTGACAAAATGTTCCAAACACACCCCATGCACAACTCCACCGGGGAAGGTGCCAGACAGGAGTTCTCTTGGTAGTTTTTACACTACCTTGGTAGGCATCTAAAAGACACCACAAAAGTTGTTGTACCTGCTTTCTGGGCTGAGATGGGGAAACGCTGAATTTTGGAGTCGGCTGGTGACAAAATGTTCCAAACACACCCCATGCACAACTCCACCGGGGAAGGTGCCAGACAGGAGTTCTCTTGGTAGTTTTTACACTACCTTGGTAGGCATCTGAAAGACACCACAAAAGTTGTTCTACCTGCTTTCTGGGCTGAGATGGGGAAACGCTGAATTTTGGACTCGGCTGGTGACAAAATGTTCCAAACACACCCCATGCACAACTCCACCGGGGAAGGTGCCAGACAGGAGTTCTCCTGGTAGTTTTTACACTACCTTGGTAGGCATCTGAAAGACACCACAAAAGTTGTTCTACCTGCTTTCTGGGCTGAGATGGGGAATCGCTGAATTTTGGAGTCGGCCGGTGACAAAATGTTCCAAACACACCCCATGCACAACTCCACCGGGGAAGGTGCCAGACAGGAGTTCTCTTCGTAGTTTTTACACTACCTTGGTAGGCATCTGAAAGACACCACAAAAGTTGTTCTACCTGCTTTCTGGGCTGAGATGGGGAACAGCTGAATTTTGGACTCGGCTGGTGATAAAATGTTCCAAACACACCCCCTGCACAACTCCACCGGGGAAGGTGCCAGACAGGAGTTCTCCTGGTAGTTTTTACATTGCTCCGGTAGGCATCTGAAAGACACCACAAAAGTTGTTCTACCTGCTTTCTGGGCTGAGATGGGGAACCGCTGATTTTTGGAGTCGGCCGGTGACAAAATGTTTCACAGACACCCCATGCACAACTCCACCGGGGAAGGTGCCAGACAGGAGTTCTCCTGGTGGTTTTTACACTACCTTGGTAGGCATCTGAAAGACACCACAAAAGTTGTTCTACCTGCTTTCTGGGCTGAGATGGGGAACAGCTGAATTTTGGACTCGGCCGGTGACAAAATGTTCCAAACACACCCCATGCACAACTCCACCGGGGAAGGTGCCAGGAACGAATTCTGTTGGTAGTTTTTACACTACCTTTGTAGGCAGCTGAAAGGCACCACAAAAGTTGTTCTACCTGCTTTCTGGGCTGAGATGGGGAAACGCTGAATTTTGGAGTCGGCTGGTGACAAAATGTTCCAAACACACCCCATGCACAACTCCACCTGGGAAGGTGCCAGGCAGGAATTCTGTTGGTAGTTTTTACACTACCTTGGTAGGCAGCTGAAAGGCACAAGAAAAGTTGTTGTACCTGCTTTGTGGGCTGAGATGCGGAAACGCTGAATTTTGGAGTCGGCCGTTGACAAAATGTTCCAAACACACCCCATGCACAACTCCACCGGGGAAGGTGCCAGACAGGAGTTCTCTTGGTAGTTTTTACACTACCTTGGTAGGCAGCTGAAAGGCACCACAAAAGTTGTTCTACCTGCTTTCTGG
The DNA here is from genome assembly GCF_023638135.1 of Falco biarmicus. Taxonomy (NCBI): domain Eukaryota; kingdom Metazoa; phylum Chordata; class Aves; order Falconiformes; family Falconidae; genus Falco; species Falco biarmicus. The sequence goes on from NW_026611748.1 coordinate 197,249, forward strand.
GCTGAGATGGGGAAACGCTGAATTTTGGACTCGGCCGGTGACAAAATGTTCCAAACACACCCCATGCACAACTCCACCGGGGAAGGTGCCAGACAGGAGTTCTCTTGGTAGTTTTTACACTACCTTGGTAGGCATCTAAAAGACACCACAAAAGTTGTTGTACCTGCTTTCTGGGCTGAGATGGGGAAACGCTGAATTTTGGAGTCGGCTGGTGACAAAATGTTCCAAACACACCCCATGCACAACTCCACCGGGGAAGGTGCCAGACAGGAGTTCTCTTGGTAGTTTTTACACTACCTTGGTAGGCATCTGAAAGACACCACAAAAGTTGTTCTACCTGCTTTCTGGGCTGAGATGGGGAAACGCTGAATTTTGGACTCGGCTGGTGACAAAATGTTCCAAACACACCCCATGCACAACTCCACCGGGGAAGGTGCCAGACAGGAGTTCTCCTGGTAGTTTTTACACTACCTTGGTAGGCAGCTGAAAGGCACAAGAAAAGTTGTTGTACCTGCTTTCTGGGCTGAGATGGGGAATCGCTGAATTTTGGAGTCGGCCGGTGACAAAATGTTCCAAACACACCCCATGCACAACTCCACCGGGGAAGGTGCCAGACAGGAGTTCTCTTCGTAGTTTTTACACTACCTTGGTAGGCATCTGAAAGACACCACAAAAGTTGTTCTACCTGCTTTCTGGGCTGAGATGGGGAACAGCTGAATTTTGGACTCGGCTGGTGATAAAATGTTCCACAGACACCCCCTGCACAACTCCACCGGGGAAGGTGCCAGACAGGAGTTCTCCTGGTAGTTTTTACATTGCTCCGGTAGGCATCTGAAAGACACCACAAAAGTTGTTCTACCTGCTTTCTGGGCTGAGATGGGGAACCGCTGATTTTTGGAGTCGGCCGGTGACAAAATGTTTCACAGACACCCCATGCACAACTCCACCGGGGAAGGTGCCAGACAGGAGTTCTCCTGGTGGTTTTTACACTACCTTGGTAGGCATCTGAAAGACACCACAAAAGTTGTTCTACCTGCTTTCTGGGCTGAGATGGGGAACAGCTGAATTTTGGACTCGGCCGGTGACAAAATGTTCCAAACACACCCCATGCACAACTCCACCGGGGAAGGTGCCAGGAACGAATTCTGTTGGTAGTTTTTACACTACCTTTGTAGGCAGCTGAAAGGCACCACAAAAGTTGTTCTACCTGCTTTCTGGGCTGAGATGGGGAAACGCTGAATTTTGGAGTCGGCTGGTGACAAAATGTTCCAAACACACCCCATGCACAACTCCACCGGGGAAGGTGCCAGACAGGAGTTCTCCTGGTAGTTTTTACACTACCTTGGTAGGCAGCTGAAAGGCACCACAAAAGTTGTTCTACCTGCTTTCTGGGCTGAGATGGGGAACCGCTGAATTTTGGACTCGGCTGGTGACAAAATGTTCCAAACACACCCCCTGCACAACTCCACCGGGGAAGGTGCCAGACAGGAGTTCTCCTGGTAGTTTTTACATTGCTCCGGTAGGCATCTGAAAGACACCACAAAAGTTGTTCTACCTGCTTTCTGGGCTGAGATGGGGAACCGCTGAATTTTGGAGTCGGCCGGTGACAAAATGTTTCACAGACACCCCATGCACAACTCCACCGGGGAAGGTGCCAGACAGGAGTTCTCCTGGTGGTTTTTACACTACCTTGGTAGGCATTTGAAAGGCACCACAAAAGTTGTTCTTCCTGCTTTCTGGGCTGAGATGGGGAACCGCTGAATTTTGGACTCGGCCGGTGACAAAATGTTCCACAGACACCCCATGCACAACTCCACCGGGGAAGGTGCCAGGAACGAATTCTGTTGGTAGTTTTTACACTACCTTGGTAGGCAGCTGAAAGGCACAAGAAAAGTTGTTGTACCTGCTTTGTGGGCTGAGATGGGGAACCGCTGAATTTTGGAGTCGGCCGTTGACAAAATGTTCCAAACACACCCCATGCACAACTCCACCACGGAAGGTGCCAGACAGGAGTTCTCTTGGTAGTTTTTACACTACCTTGGTAGGCATCTGAAAGGCACCACAAAAGTTGTTCTACCTGCTTTCTGGGCTGAGATGGGGAACCGCTGAATTTTGGAGTCGGCCGGTGACAAAATGTTCCAAACACACCCCATGCACAACTCCACCGGGGAAGGTGCCAGACAGGAGTTCTCCTGGTAGTTTTTACACTACCTTGGTAGGCATCTGAAAGACACCACAAAAGTTGTTCTACCTGCTTTCTGGGCTGAGATGGGGAATCGCTGAATTTTGGAGTCGGCCGGTGACAAAATGTTCCAAACACACCCCATGCACAACTCCACCGGGGAAGGTGCCAGACAGGAGTTCTCCTGGTAGTTTTTACACTACCTTGGTAGGCATCTGAAAGACACCACAAAAGTTGTTCTACCTGCTTTCTGGGCTGAGATGGGGAACCGCTGAATTTTGGAGTCGGCCGGTGACAAAATGTTTCACAGACACCCCATGCACATCTCCACCGGGGAAGGTGCCAGACAGGAGTTCTCCTGGTGGTTTTTACACTACCTTGGTAGGCATTTGAAAGGCACCACAAAAGTTGTTCTTCCTGCTTTCTGGGCTGAGATGGGGAACCGCTGAATTTTGAAGTCGGCCGGTGACAAAATGTTCCACAGACACCCCATGCACAACTCCACCTGGGAAGGTGCCAGGAACGAATTCTGTTGGTAGTTTTTACACTACCTTGGTAGGCAGCTGAAAGGCACAAGAAAAGTTGTTGTACCTGCTTTGTGGGCTGAGATGGGGAACCGCTGAATTTTGGAGTCGGCCGTTGACAAAATGTTCCAAACACACCCCATGCACAACTCCACCGGGGAAGGTGCCAGACAGGAGTTCTCTTGGTAGTTTTTACACTACCTTGGTAGGCATCTAAAAGACACCACAAAAGTTGTTGTACCTGCTTTCTGGGCTGAGATGGGGAAACGCTGAATTTTGGAGTCGGCTGGTGACAAAATGTTCCAAACACACCCCATGCACAACTCCACCGGGGAAGGTGCCAGACAGGAGTTCTCTTGGTAGTTTTTACACTACCTTGGTAGGCATCTGAAAGGCACCACAAAAGTTGTTCTACCTGCTTTCTGGGCTGAGATGGGGAAACGCTGAATTTTGGACTCGGCTGGTGACAAAATGTTCCAAACACACCCCATGCACAACTCCACCGGGGAAGGTGCCAGACAGGAGTTCTCCTGGTAGTTTTTACACTACCTTGGTAGGCATCTGAAAGACACCACAAAAGTTGTTCTACCTGCTTTCTGGGCTGAGATGGGGAATCGCTGAATTTTGGAGTCGGCCGGTGACAAAATGTTCCAAACACACCCCATGCACAACTCCACCGGGGAAGGTGCCAGACAGGAGTTCTCTTCGTAGTTTTTACACTACCTTGGTAGGCATCTGAAAGACACCACAAAAGTTGTTCTACCTGCTTTCTGGGCTGAGATGGGGAACAGCTGAATTTTGGACTCGGCTGGTGACAAAATGTTCCAAACACACCCCATGCACAACTCCACCGGGGAAGGTGCCAGACAGGAGTTCTCCTGGTAGTTTTTACATTGCTCCGGTAGGCATCTGAAAGACACCACAAAAGTTGTTCTACCTGCTTTCTGGGCTGAGATGGGGAACCGCTGAATTTTGGACTCGGCCGGTGACAAAATGTTCCACAGACACCCCATGCACAACTCCACCGGGGAAGGTGCCAGGAACGAATTCTCTTGGTAGTTTTTACACTACCTTGGTAGGCAGCTGAAAGGCACAAGAAAAGTTGTTCTACCTGCTTTCTGGGCTGAGATGGGGAACCGCTGAATTTTGGACTCGGCCGGTGACAAAATGTTCCAAACACACCCCATGCACAACTCCACCGGGGAAGGTGCCAGGAACGAATTCTGTTGGTAGTTTTTACACTACCTTTGTAGGCAGCTGAAAGGCACCACAAAAGTTGTTCTACCTGCTTTCTGGGCTGAGATGGGGAAACGCTGAATTTTGGAGTCGGCTGGTGACAAAATGTTCCAAACACACCCCATGCACAACTCCACCGGGGAAGGTGCCAGACAGGAGTTCTCCTGGTAGTTTTTACACTACCTTGGTAGGCAGCTGAAAGGCACCACAAAAGTTGTTCTACCTGCTTTCTGGGCTGAGATGGGGAACCGCTGAATTTTGGACTCGGCTGGTGACAAAATGTTCCAAACACACCCCCTGCACAACTCCACCGGGGAAGGTGCCAGACAGGAGTTCTCCTGGTAGTTTTTACATTGCTCCGGTAGGCATCTGAAAGACACCACAAAAGTTGTTCTACCTGCTTTCTGGGCTGAGATGGGGAACCGCTGAATTTTGGAGTCGGCCGGTGACAAAATGTTTCACAGACACCCCATGCACAACTCCACCGGGGAAGGTGCCAGACAGGAGTTCTCCTGGTGGTTTTTACACTACCTTGGTAGGCATTTGAAAGGCACCACAAAAGTTGTTCTTCCTGCTTTCTGGGCTGAGATGGGGAACCGCTGAATTTTGGACTCGGCCGGTGACAAAATGTTCCACAGACACCCCATGCACAACTCCACCGGGGAAGGTGCCAGGAACGAATTCTGTTGGTAGTTTTTATACTACCTTGGTAGGCATCTGAAAGGCACAAGAAAAGTTGTTGTACCTGCTTTGTGGGCTGAGATGGGGAACCGCTGAATTTTGGAGTCGGCCGTTGACAAAATGTTCCAAACACACCCCATGCACAACTCCACCGGGGAAGGTGCCAGACAGGAGTTCTCTTGGTAGTTTTTACACTACCTTGGTAGGCATCTAAAAGACACCACAAAAGTTGTTGTACCTGCTTTCTGGGCTGAGATGGGGAAACGCTGAATTTTGGACTCGGCTGGTGACAAAATGTTCCAAACACACCCCATGCACAACTCCACCGGGGAAGGTGCCAGACAGGAGTTCTCCTGGTAGTTTTTACATTGCTCCGGTAGGCATCTGAAAGACACCACAAAAGTTGTTCTACCTGCTTTCTGGGCTGAGATGGGGAAACGCTGAATTTTGGAGTCGGCCGTTGACAAAATGTTCCAAACACACCCCATGCACAACTCCACCGGGGAAGGTGCCAGACAGGAGTTCTCTTGGTAGTTTTTACACTACCTTGGTAGGCATCTAAAAGACACCACAAAAGTTGTTGTACCTGCTTTCTGGGCTGAGATGGGGAAACGCTGAATTTTGGACTCGGCTGGTGACAAAATGTTCCAAACACACCCCATGCACAACTCCACCGGGGAAGGTGCCAGACAGGAGTTCTCCTGGTAGTTTTTACATTGCTCCGGTAGGCATCTGAAAGACACCACAAAAGTTGTTCTACCTGCTTTCTGGGCTGAGATGGGGAAACGCTGAATTTTGGAGTCGGCCGTTGACAAAATGTTCCAAACACACCCCATGCACAACTCCACCGGGGAAGGTGCCAGACAGGAGTTCTCTTGGTAGTTTTTACACTACCTTGGTAGGCATCTGAAAGGCACCACAAAAGTTGTTCTACCTGCTTTCTGGGCTGAGATGGGGAACCGCTGAATTTTGGACTCGGCCGGTGACAAAATGTTCCAAACACACCCCATGCACAACTCCACCGGGGAAGGTGCCAGACAGGAGTTCTCCTGGTAGTTTTTACACTACCTTGGTAGGCATCTGAAAGACACCACAAAAGTTGTTCTACCTGCTTTCTGGGCTGAGATGGGGAACCGCTGAATTTTGGACTCGGCCGGTGACAAAATGTTCCAAACACACCCCATGCACAACTCCACCGGGGAAGGTGCCAGACAGGAGTTCTCTTGGTAGTTTTTACACTACCTTGGTAGGCATCTAAAAGACACCACAAAAGTTGTTCTACCTGCTTTCTGGGCTGAGATGGGGAAACGCTGAATTTTGGACTCGGCTGGTGACAAAATGTTCCAAACACACCCCATGCACAACTCCACCGGGGAAGGTGCCAGACAGGAGTTCTCCTGGTAGTTTTTACATTGCTCCGGTAGGCATCTGAAAGACACCACAAAAGTTGTTGTACCTGCTTTCTGGGCTGAGATGGGGAAACGCTGAATTTTGGACTCGGCTGGTGACAAAATGTTCCAAACACACCCCATGCACAACTCCACCGGGGAAGGTGCCAGACAGGAGTTCTCTTGGTAGTTTTTACACTACCTTGGTAGGCATCTGAAAGACACCACAAAAGTTGTTCTACCTGCTTTCTGGGCTGAGATGGGGAACCGCTGAATTTTGGACTCGGCTGGTGACAAAATGTTCCAAACACACCCCATGCACAACTCCACCGGGGAAGGAGCCAGGAACGAATTCTGTTGGTAGTTTTTACACTACCTTGGTAGGCAGCTGAAAGGCACAAGAAAAGTTGTTGTACCTGCTTTCTGGGCTGAGATGGGGAACCGCTGAATTTTGGACTCGGCCGTTGACAAAATGTTCCAAACACACCCCATGCACAACTCCACCGGGGAAGGTGCCAGACAGGAGTTCTCTTCGTAGTTTTTACACTACCTTGGTAGGCATCTGAAAGACACCACAAAAGTTGTTCTACCTGCTTTCTGGGCTGAGATGGGGAACAGCTGAATTTTGGAGTCGGCCGGTGACAAAATGTTTCACAGACACCCCATGCACATCTCCACCGGGGAAGGTGCCAGACAGGAGTTCTCCTGGTGGTTTTTACACTACCTTGGTAGGCATTTGAAAGGCACCACAAAAGTTGTTCTTCCTGCTTTCTGGGCTGAGATGGGGAACCGCTGAATTTTGGAGTCGGCCGGTGACAAAATGTTCCACAGACACCCCATGCACAACTCCACCGGCGAAGGAGCCAGGAACGAATTCTGTTGGTAGTTTTTACACTACCTTGGTAGGCAGCTGAAAGGCACAAGAAAAGTTGTTGTACCTGCTTTGTGGGCTGAGATGCGGAAACGCTGAATTTTGGAGTCGGCCGTTGACAAAATGTTCCAAAACACACCCCATGCACAACTCCACCGGGGAAGGTGCCAGACAGGAGTTCTCTTAGTAGTTTTTACACTACCTTGGTAGGCATCTGAAAGGCACCACAAAAGTTGTTCTACCTGCTTTCTGGGCTGAGATGGGGAAACGCTGAATTTTGGAGTCGGCCGGTGACAAAATGTTCCAAACACACCCCATGCACAACTCCACCACGGAAGGTGCCAGACAGGAGTTCTCCTGGTAGTTTTTACACTACCTTGGTAGGCAGCTGAAAGGCACAAGAAAAGTTGTTGTAACTGCTTTCTGGGCGGAGATGGGGAAACGCTGAATTTTGGACTCGGCTGGTGACAAAATGTTCCAAACACACCCCATGCACAACTCCACCGGGGAAGGTGCCAGGAACGAATTCTTTTGGTAGTTTTTACACTACCTTGGTAGGCAGCTGAAAGGCACAAGAAAAGTTGTTGTACCTGCTTTCTGGGCTGAGATGGGGAATCGCTGAATTTTGGAGTCGGCCGGTGACAAAATGTTCCAAACACACCCCATGCACAACTCCACCGGGGAAGGTGCCAGACAGGAGTTCTCCTGGTAGTTTTTACACTACCTTGGTAGGCATCTGAAAGACACCACAAAAGTTGTTCTACCTGCTTTCTGGGCTGAGATGGGGAAACGCTGAATTTTGGACTCGGCTGGTGACAAAATGTTCCAAACACACCCCATGCACAACTCCACCGGGGAAGGTGCCAGACAGGAGTTCTCCTGGTAGTTTTTACATTGCTCCGGTAGGCATCTGAAAGACACCACAAAAGTTGTTCTACCTGCTTTCTGGGCTGAGATGGGGAACCGCTGAATTTTGGACTCGGCTGGTGACAAAATGTTCCAAACACACCCCATGCACAACTCCACCGGGGAAGGTGCCAGACAGGAGTTCTCCTGGTAGTTTCTACACTACCTTGGTAGGCAGCTGAAAGGCACAAGAAAAGTTGTTGTACCTGCTTTCTGGGCTGAGATGGGGAAACGCTGAATTTTGGAGTCGGCCGGTGACAAAATGTTCCAAACACACCCCATGCACAACTCCACCGGGGAAGGTGCCAGACAGGAGTTCTCCTGGTAGTTTCTACACTACCTTGGTAGGCAGCTGAAAGGCACCACAAAAGTTGTTCTACCTGCTTTCTGGGCTGAGATGGGGAACCGCTGAATTTTGGAGTCGGCCGGTGACAAAATGTTCCAAACACACCCCATGCACAACTCCACCACGGAAGGTGCCAGACAGGAGTTCTCTTGGTAGTTTTTACACTACCTTGGTAGGCATCTGAAAGGCACCACAAAAGTTGTTCTACCTGCTTTCTGGGCTGAGATGGGGAACCGCTGAATTTTGGACTCGGCCGGTGACAAAATGTTCCAAACACACCCCATGCACAACTCCACCGGGGAAGGTGCCAGACAGGAGTTCTCCTGGTAGTTTTTACATTGCTCCGGTAGGCAGCTGAAAGACACCACAAAAGTTGTTCTACCTGCTTTCTGGGCTGAGATGGGGAACCGCTGAATTTTGGACTCGGCCGGTGACAAAATGTTCCAAACACACCCCATGCACAACTCCACCGGGGAAGGTGCCAGACAGGAGTTCTCCTGGTAGTTTTTACACTACCTTGGTAGGCATCTGAAAGACACCACAAAAGTTGTTCTACCTGCTTTCTGGGCTGAGATGGGGAAACGCTGAATTTTGGAGTCGGCTGGTGACAAAATGTTCCAAACACAACCCATGCACAACTCCACCGGGGAAGGTGCCAGACAGGAGTTCTTCTGGTAGTTTTTACACTACCTTGGTAGGCATTTGAAAGGCACCACAAAAGTTGTTCTTCCTGCTTTCTGGGCTGAGATGGGGAAACGCTGAATTTTGGAGTCGGCTGGTGACAAAATGTTCCAAACACACCCCATGCACAACTCCACCGGGGAAGGTGCCAGACAGGAGTTCTCCTGGTAGTTTTTACACTACCTTGGTAGGCATCTGAAAGACACCACAAAAGTTGTTCTACCTGCTTTCTGGGCTGAGATGGGGAACCGCTGAATTTTGGACTCGGCCGGTGACAAAATGTTCCAAACACACCCCATGCACAACTCCACCGGGGAAGGTGCCAGGAACGAATTCTTTTGGTAGTTTTTACACTACCTTGGTAGGCAGCTGAAAGGCACAAGAAAAGTTGTTGTACCTGCTTTCTGGGCTGAGATGGGGAACCGCTGAATTTTGGACTCGGCCGGTGACAAAATGTTCCAAACACACCCCATGCACAACTCCACCGGGGAAGGTGCCAGACAGGAGTTCTCCTGGTAGTTTTTACACTACCTTGGTAGGCAGCTGAAAGGCACAAGAAAAGTTGTTGTAACTGCTTTCTGGGCGGAGATGGGGAACCGCTGAATTTTGGACTCGGCTGGTGACAAAATGTTCCAAACACACCCCATGCACAACTCCACCGGGGAAGGTGCCAGGAACGAATTCTGTTGGTAGTTTTTACACTACCTTGGTAGGCAGCTGAAAGGCACAAGAAAAGTTGTTGTACCTGCTTTCTGGGCTGAGATGGGGAACCGCTGAATTTTGGAGTCGGCTGGTGACAAAATGTTCCAAACACACCCTCTGCACAACTCCACCGGGGAAGGTGCCAGACAGGAGTTCTCCTGGTAGTTTTTACATTGCTCCGGTAGGCATCTGAAAGATACCACAAAAGTTGTTCTACCTGCTTTCTGGGCTGAGATGGGGAATCGCTGAATTTTGGACTCGGCCGGTGACAAAATGTTCCAAACACACCCCATGCACAACTCCACCGGGGAAGGTGCCAGACAGGAGTTCTCCTGGTAGTTTTTACACTACCTTGGTAGGCATCTGAAAGACACCACAGAAGTTGTTCTACCTGCTTTCTGGGCTGAGATGGGGAACGGCTGAATTTTGGACTCGGCTGGTGACAAAATGTTCCAAACACACCCCATGCACAACTCCACCGGGGAAGGTGCCAGACAGGAGTTCTCCTGGTAGTTTTTACACTACCTTGGTAGGCATCTGAAAGACACCACAAAAGTTGTTCTACCTGCTTTCTGGGCTGAGATGGGGAAACGCTGAATTTTGGACTCGGCTGGTGACAAAATGTTCCAAACACACCCCATGCACAACTCCACCGGGGAAGGTGCCAGACAGGAGTTCTCCTGGTAGTTTTTACATTGCTCCGGTAGGCATCTGAAAGACACCACAAAAGTTGTTCTACCTGCTTTCTGGGCTGAGATGGGGAACCGCTGAATTTTGGACTCGGCTGGTGACAAAATGTTCCAAACACACCCCATGCACAACTCCACCGGGGAAGGTGCCAGACAGGAGTTCTCCTGGTAGTTTCTACACTACCTTGGTAGGCAGCTGAAAGGCACAAGAAAAGTTGTTGTACCTGCTTTCTGGGCTGAGATGGGGAAACGCTGAATTTTGGAGTCGGCCGGTGACAAAATGTTCCAAACACACCCCATGCACAACTCCACCGGGGAAGGTGCCAGACAGGAGTTCTCCTGGTAGTTTCTACACTACCTTGGTAGGCAGCTGAAAGGCACCACAAAAGTTGTTCTACCTGCTTTCTGGGCTGAGATGGGGAACCGCTGAATTTTGGAGTCGGCCGGTGACAAAATGTTCCAAACACACCCCATGCACAACTCCACCACGGAAGGTGCCAGACAGGAGTTCTCTTGGTAGTTTTTACACTACCTTGGTAGGCATCTGAAAGGCACCACAAAAGTTGTTCTACCTGCTTTCTGGGCTGAGATGGGGAACCGCTGAATTTTGGACTCGGCCGGTGACAAAATGTTCCAAACACACCCCATGCACAACTCCACCGGGGAAGGTGCCAGACAGGAGTTCTCCTGGTAGTTTTTACATTGCTCCGGTAGGCAGCTGAAAGACACCACAAAAGTTGTTCTACCTGCTTTCTGGGCTGAGATGGGGAACCGCTGAATTTTGGACTCGGCCGGGTGACAAAATGTTCCAAACACACCCCATGCACAACTCCACCGGGGAAGGTGCCAGACAGGAGTTCTCCTGGTAGTTTTTACACTACCTTGGTAGGCATCTGAAAGACACCACAAAAGTTGTTCTACCTGCTTTCTGGGCTGAGATGGGGAAACGCTGAATTTTGGAGTCGGCTGGTGACAAAATGTTCCAAACACAACCCATGCACAACTCCACCGGGGGAAGGTGCCAGACAGGAGTTCTTCTGGTAGTTTTTACACTACCTTGGTAGGCATTTGAAAGGCACCACAAAAGTTGTTCTTCCTGCTTTCTGGGCTGAGATGGGGGAAAACGCTGAATTTTGGAGTCGGCTGGTGACAAAATGTTCCAAACACACCCCATGCACAACTCCACCGGGGGAAGGTGCCAGACAGGAGTTCTCCTGGTAGTTTTTACACTACCTTGGTAGGCATCTGAAAGACACCACAAAAGTTGTTCTACCTGCTTTCTGGGCTGAGATGGGGGAACCGCTGAATTTTGGACTCGGGCCGGTGACAAAATGTTCCAAACACACCCCATGCACAACTCCACCGGGGAAGGTGCCAGGAACGAATTCTTTTGGTAGTTTTTACACTACCTTGGTAGGCAGCTGAAAGGCACAAGAAAAGTTGTTGTACCTGCTTTCTGGGCTGAGATGGGGAACCGCTGAATTTTGGACTCGGCCGGTGACAAAATGTTCCAAACACACCCCATGCACAACTCCACCGGGGAAGGTGCCAGACAGGAGTTCTCCTGGTAGTTTTTTACACTACCTTGGTAGGCAGCTGAAAGCACAAGAAAAGTTGTTGTAACTGCTTTCTGGGCGGAGATGGGGAAACGCTGAATTTTGGACTCGGCTGGTGACAAAATGTTCCAAACACACCCCATGCACAACTCCACCGGGGAAGGTGCCAGGAACGAATTCTGTTGGTAGTTTTTACACTACCTTGGTAGGCAGCTGAAAGGCACAAGAAAAGTTGTTGTACCTGCTTTCTGGGCTGAGATGGGGAATCGCTGAATTTTGGACTCGGCCGGTGACAAAATGTTCCAAACACACCCCATGCACAACTCCACCGGGGAAGGTGCCAGACAGGAGTTCTCCTGGTAGTTTTTACACTACCTTGGTAGGCATCTGAAAGACACCACAGAAGTTGTTCTACCTGCTTTCTGGGCTGAGATGGGGAACGGCTGAATTTTGGACTCGGCTGGTGACAAAATGTTCCAAACACACCCCATGCACAACTCCACCACGGAAGGTGCCAGACAGGAGTTCTCTTGGTAGTTTTTACATTGCTCCGGTAGGCATCTGAAAGATACCACAAAAGATGTTCTACCTGCTTTCTGGGCTGAGATGGGGAACCGCTGAATTTTGGACTCGGCCGGTGACAAAATGTTCCAAACACACCCCCTGCACAACTCCACCGGGGAAGGTGCCAGACAGGAGTTCTCCTGGTAGTTCTTACATTGCTCCGGTAGGCATCTGAAAGACACCACAAAAGTTGTTCTACCTGCTTTCTGGGCTGAGATGGGGGGGAAACGCTGAATTTTGGACTCGGCCGTTGACAAAATGTTCCAAACACACCCCATGCACAACTCCACCGGGGAAGGTGCCAGGCAGGAGTTCTCTTGGTAGTTTTTACACTACCTTGGTAGGCATCTGAAAGACACCACAAAAGTTGTTCTACCTGCTTTCTGGGCTGAGATGGGGAACCGCTGAATTTTGGACTCGGCCGGGTGACAAAATGTTCCAAACACACCCCATGCACAACTCCACCGGGGAAGGTGCCAGGAACGAATTGTTTTGGTAGTTTTTACACTACCTTGGTAGGCAGCTGAAAGGCACAAGAAAAGTTGTTGTACCTGCTTTCTGGGCTGAGATGGGGGAACCGCTGAATTTTGGACTCGGCCGGTGACAAAATGTTCCAAACACACCCCATGCACAACTCCACCACGGAAGGTGCCAGACAGGAGTTTCTCCTGGTAGTTTTTACACTACCTTGGTAGGCATCTGAAAGACACCACAAAAGTTGTTCTACCTGCTTTCTGGGCTTGAGATGGGGGAAACGCTGAATTTTGGACTCGGCCGGTGACAAAATGTTCCAAACACACCCCCATGCACAACTCCACCGGGGAAGGTGCCAGACAGGAGTTCTCCTGGTAGTTTCTACACTACCTTGGTAGGCATTTGAAAGGCACAACAAAAGTTGTTCTTCCTGCTTTCTGGGCTGAGATGGGGAACCGCTGAATTTTGGAGTCGGCTGGTGACAAAATGTTCCAAACACACCCCATGCACAACTCCACCACGGAAGGTGCCAGACAGGAGTTCTCTTGGTAGTTTTTACACTACCTTGGTAGGCAGCTGAAAGGCACCACAAAAGTTGTTTCTACCTGCTTTGTGGGCTGAGATGGGGAACCACTGAATTTTGGAGTCGGCTGGTGACAAAATGTTCCAAACACACCCATGCACAACTCCACCACGGAAGGTGCCAGACAGGAGTTCTCCTGGTAGTTTTTACACTACCTTGGCAGGCATCTGAAAGACACCAGAAAAGTTGTTCTACCTGCTTTCTGGGCTGAGATGGGGGAATCGTGAATTTTGGACTCGGCCGGTGACAAAATGTTCCAAACACACCCCATGCACAACTCCACCGGGGAAGGTGCCAGGCAGGAGTTCTCCTGGTAGTTTTTACACTACCTTGGTAGGCATCTGAAAGACACCACAAAAGTTGTTCTACCTGCTTTCTGGGCTGAGATGGGAATCGCTGAATTTTGGACTCGGCCGGTGACAAAATGTTCCAAACACACCCCATGCACAACTCCACCGGGGAAGGTGCCAGACAGGAGTTCTCCTGGTAGTTTTTACATTGCTCCGGTAGGCATCTGAAAGACACCACAAAAGTTGTTCTACCTGCTTTCTGGGCTGAGATGGGGAACCGCTGAATTTTGGACTCGGCTGGTGACAAAATGTTCCACAGACACCCCATGCACAACTCCACCGGGGAAGGTGCCAGGAACGAATTCTTTTGGTAGTTTTTACACTACCTTGGTAGGCAGCTGAAAGGCACAAGAAAAGTTGTTGTACCTGCTTTCTGGGCTGAGATGGGGAATCGCTGAATTTTGGACTCGGCCGGTGACAAATGTTCCAAACACACCCCATGCACAACTCCACCACGGAAGGTGCCAGACAGGAGTTCTCCTGGTAGTTTTTACACTACCTTGGTAGGCATCTGCAAGACACCACAAAAGTTGTTCTACCTGCTTTCTGGGCTGAGATGGGGAACCGCTGAATTTTGGACTCGGCCGGTGACAAAATGTTCCAAACACACCCCATGCACAACTCCACCGGGGAAGGTGCCAGACAGGAGTTCTCTTGGTAGTTTTTACACTACCTTGGTAGGCATTGAAAGACACCACAAAACTTGTTCTACCTGCTTTCTGGGCTGAGATGGGGGAAACGCTGAATTTTGGACTCGGCCGGTGACAAAATGTTCCAAACACACCCCATGCACAACTCCACCGGGGAAGGTGCCAGACAGGAGTTCTCTTGGTAGTTTTTACATTGCTCCGGTAGGCATCTGAAAGACACCACAAAAGTTGTTCTACCTGCTTTCTGGCTGAGATGGGGAACCGCTGAATTTTGGACTCGGCCGGTGACAAAATGTTCCAAACACACCCCATGCACAACTCCACCACGGAAGGTGCCAGACAGGAGTTCTCCTGGTAGTTTTTACACTACCTTGGTAGGCATCTGAAAGACACCACAGAAGTTGTTCTACCTGCTTTCTGGGCTGAGATGGGGAATCGCTGAATTTTGGACTCGGCTGGTGACAAAATGTTCCAAACACACCCCATGCACAACTCCACCGGGGAAGGTGCCAGACAGGAGTTCTCTTAGTAGTTTTTACACTACCTTGGTAGGCATCTGAAAGACACCACAAAAGTTGTTCTACCTGCTTTCTGGGCTGAGATGGGGAACCGCTGAATTTTGGACTCGGCCGGTGACAAAATGTTCCAAACACACCCCATGCACAACTCCACCGGGGAAGGTGCCAGGAACGAATTCTTTTGGTAGTTTTTACACTACCTTGGTAGGCAGCTGAAAGGCACAAGAAAAGTTGTTGTACCTGCTTTCTGGGCTGAGATGGGGAACCGCTGAATTTTGGACTCGGCCGGTGACAAAATGTTCCAAACACACCCCATGCACAACTCCACCGGGGAAGGTGCCAGACAGGAGTTCTCCTGGTAGTTTCTACACTACCTTGGTAGGCAGCTGAAAGGCACAAGAAAAGTTGTTGTACCTGCTTTCTGGGCTGAGATGGGGAAACGCTGAATTTTGGAGTCGGCCGGTGACAAAATGTTCCAAA